>NC_060279.1:38252532-38331237 GCF_021613505.1 Equus quagga | reverse complement strand
GGCTCCCCTCGGCTCCGCCCCGTGGCCTCATGCTGCAGGCTCCCCTCTGCCCTGTCTATAAGGGCTAGGAGAAGAGGCCCAGACCAGGGTCTACAACTTAACATGGGAGAACTCAGATGAACAGAGATCTTCCTCAAATGCCTCCTAGCCAGGAGCAGATATTGATCATTCGTACCCCCCCCCCCCAACTCCTGATTCCCACCCTATATCCCCTCTACGTTCAATGGCTTCTGTTGCCCCTTCTTACCTCCTGGAGCCCCAGTCAGAATGGACTTTGCTAAGTCCCTTTGGGACTTAGAGATCCGTGACCAAGACTGCTGGAGTCGTTTGCTCCCCTTGGTTGACATGCTTTCAAAGTGTGGGACTGGGGCTGCGGCGACTGTGGAGAGAGGGGGAGAGGATAACAAAACTGCTGGTCTTATCTAAGGGAGCCAGACAAAAGGAAAGGGGCACACCCAGTAGGCTGCTTCTGTCCCCACACAGAGGCCCTCCCCCAGACCTGCTGGCTCTCTGCCCCTGTCTGTTGGCATTTTTCCTCTCTCATCCATTTTTCCTGATAAATTTTCAATCCATTCACATTGTCTGGTCATCAACCTAAATAGAGATTTTTTTTGCCGGTGATGCAGCCCCTTTTTCTTTGTACTTTACTGAAGTTAGTCCTGGGTGAAGCGAGGAAGCAGGGCATTTAGGGGAGAGCCTGGAGCCTGAAGAAATGGGATGGGGAGCACTTTGCCAGTGTGTGGGGATTCTCTGGAAGGACTGTGATAGCCTGACCATCATCATAACATTGGCTCCCATGCTCATTGACCGCTCTTCAATATTTATTGGGCACCTGCTGTGTGCCAGGTCCTGAGGATACAGTGGTGAGCAAAACAGATGGGACGTTTTCCCTTCTATGGAATTTACAGTGTGGTGGGGAGAGAGACTATAAACAAGCATCACACAAATAAATCTATAACTACAAACTTTGTAAGTGCTATTAAGGAATCGATCAAGGAGCTGGAACAGAGAAGCCAATGGGAAGAAGGGAAGGGAATATATTTTAGACGACGTAGTTGGGGAAGCCCTCTTTGAAGTGATCATATTTAAGTCGAGATTTCAAGGATGAAAAGGAACCAGTGAGGACAATTGGAAGCAAGGAGTTTTCCATGGGCTTGGAAATAATGCATGCCGAGGCTCTGAGGAAGAGAAAAGCCCGGTGGTAAGGAGAAGGAAAGCTGCCATGAGTCCATGTGCCCGGAGTAGAGGGGCCTGGTCTGTGGAGAAATTGGAGACTGAAGTAGGGCCATGCAGGACAGTGGGTTTGCCCAGGGAAGTGACAGCCAACTGATGCTTTTGAGCCCTGTGGCTGGCGGTAGAGGATGAGAGTAAGTGCAGGGAGACTGGTGAGAGGTTTCAGGAGTAATCTGGGTGGGAGGTTGATGGACTAGCACAGTGGCAGTGGAGAGAGGGAGGCGGATTTGAGATGTATTTGGAGAAGAGCAGACAGAGTGGAAGGACAGAGAGAAGTGGGGAGACGGAGAGGGAAGCTTCCATCCCCTGAATGGGGATGGCACTGAGGAGTCTGGCTTGAGCAGTTGGGCAGATGGTGCTGCTGCTCAGTGAGACTAGGGAAGAAATAGGTTTGCAGGGGGGATGGGGGACATGCAAGGGTTCAGCGTTAGACAGGCTAAGTTTGAGATGCTAACTAATCATTAAAATCAATAGGCAGACAGTAGGACCTGTTCATTGAGCATTTACCATATGCTGGAGCAGCATTCAATGCCTCATGTGCAGCCTTTGCTTTATCACCATGACAACCTAGAAGGAAGTTTGGCCTAATAGCCTGTTTTACAGCTGAGGGAACTGAGGCCAGCAGGGTGTGTGGGCATCTTCTGTTGCCACTCCAGATCCTTTCTCTACCCTTCTCCACTCTGCTTTGGGGCCAGGAGGCTGAAGGCCTTGCCCCACGGCCTCTGTAGGGCTTGGCCAGTGGAGACGGGCACCAATAGGAGATGAGACAGAGGAGAGGGAGGCTGGGCATTTGCCTGCCCCCTCCCCCGTCAGGTTGCTGTAGGCCCCAGCTCCTGCCTGGGGGCCCTCTCCAGATTCTAGGAACCATTCTCTCTCCATCCCCTGGGATCCCAAGGGTGGTAACTAAGCCCACTGTTCCTAGATCTGGAGTAAGGCCCCATCCCTTGCGGTTTACTAACACCCTGCCCGCACCTTTGAATAGAATCCTGTTATGAAACACTCCTCAAATGATCTCATTTAAGAGAGCCTTCGGTTTCCTGACAAGCCCTGCCTGAGACGCTTGTCTGGGGCTAAAAATCTTGGTGGTGGTGGAGCTGGGATTTGGGCCCAGAGAGTGTGGTTCCAGAGCTTGAGCTGTAACCACCAAGCTCTATTCCTTCCTTCTCAGGACTGTTTCAGTGGAGGAGAAGAGGAGAAGCCTCAGGCTCTGCTTGGAAAAGAAAGAGGTTAGACAATAGGAAGGACTTCCCAAGGTAGAATGAGCTTGGGGTCCTAGGCTCTATGAATAAAAGTTGTAACCAGAAGGAACAAACTTCAGAGACTAGGGACTCAGGCATGGGGGTCGGAGAGGGACACGAGATGTTTAAGTTTGGCCTGGCAATTTTTTTTTTTTTTTTTAAAGATTTTATTTTTTCCTTTTTCTCCCCAAAGCCCCCCAGTACATAGTTGTATATTCTTCGTTGTGGGTCCTTTTAGTTGTGGCATATGGGACGCTGCCTCAGCGTGGCCTGATGAGCAGTGCCATGTCCGTGCCCAGGATTCGAACCAACGAAACACTGGGCTGCCTGCAGCGGAGCACGCGAACTTAACCACTCGGCCACGGGGCCAGCCCCTGGCCTGGCAATTTTGAACTGACTCCAGGACCAGTTGGGCGAACAAGAATCCCAGAATCCCAAGTGGCCAACAGGAGGTGGAGGTTGGTGCCCCAGAGCAGCCCCTGTCCTAGCCAGCCAGGGACAGAAACTGACCAGAAATCAGGTCAAAGAGGAAGAGCAGTCTGGCTGACCCTGGGTCAGTGAGTGACCACGTGAGAGACGGCCTGCCCTTTGTCACAGGGTCAGGCGGCCCTGAGCAGGAGGCCTATGGGTGAGAAAACCGGGAGAGGGACAACAGGCTTCCAGGATCCAGACAGGACGAGAGTGTTCAGCTTTGTCAGGCGAGATCCCTCCCCAGCCCGGCAGATGCACACACTCCCAACCCTCCCGCACATACAGGGCCGCTCGCGGGACGTGGAACACACAAAGACACAGACGCAAGCATGGGTCGAGCCCCCACCGTGTGTTCTGTCCCATGCCGGACTCCGAGGGTGTGAGGTCACCAAGGTCGGGTCCCTGCTCAGACTGGGGAGAGACAGGACGGCCAGCAGTTAGGTTTAATAGAGTGTGTCGTGAGGGGGATGGAGTTGTGTTCAGGATACAGAGGGGCGCCAGGAGAGACTGAGCGTTGTGCGTGAGGGACGAGGTCAGTGTGGCTTCACAGAGGCGGTGACACCAGAGCTGAACTGAGTCAAGGACACGGAGACTGCCCAGTGCTGGGACACGTGTACATGCACATTTGCACCACATGTGCGTGCACACACACACTCCAGTTCCACCCATGCACACACATCCCCTAACCCTAACACGAATACAGAGTCCACACTCATACCACAAGCACACACTCATACAACACACTCACACAATTAGACATAGACACTCCCGAACTTCACACACTTTTTCTCACAGAGACACACACTCATGCACACACACGCACACAAAGTCCAGGCTCCGTCCCCCTTCTTAAGGCCACTGTATTCTGCAAGCCAGGGACCACCCTTCCCGCCTCGCACTGGGGAAAGGGCGGCTGGCAGGCCTGCGAGGGGCGCCCGCGGGCCGCTGGCCAGAGGGCGAGGGCGGGGCGGCTGCGCGGAGGAGGCGCCGCGGCACGCGGAAGCCGGGCGACCGGGAGAGGCACTCGGAGCGTCAGTTTCGTCATCTGCAGACCGAGATAACAAACCTTCGGGAGGAAGTAGTGCGGTAATATACGTGGAAGTGCTGTGAGCGCTGCGCGAACAGAGCGCGCGGAATTGTGGTTGTTCTCCCGCGTGGATCGGTGACTCCTCTCTGACTTCAGTAACCAGAATATCGGGGCTGGGCCTCTGCATCTGTCTTTCCAAAAGTGCCATAGAATTTGTTCAAAATGTATTTACATTTATTTGAACAGATATTTGCATAATATACAAAATTCAGAGGTACAGACTGTGGGTGAAGAGTTTCTCCCTTCCCAGCTTCATCCTGCTTCCCAGACACTCAGTTCCCCCCAGCACGGGACTGAATTTTCTGTGTGTTCTCCCAGCAAAAGACAATGCAGACACAAGCAATATATAACCCTTCCCTTTTGAGGCAAATGTCAGCAGGTACTATACACACCTTCTGTACCCCGCCCCCCCACCCCCGCTTTTCTATTCCACTTAGAGTAGATCTTGGACTCTGCATGTGAAGAGAGGCCTCGATTTTCCTCACAACTTTTGTAACGGACCCCCTGAAATCCATGTATGGAACCCTTCACTTGCAGGGGAGGAAACCAGCCAGAGAGGAGCCGGAGGGAGAGGCCAGTCTGGGCCCAGGTCTCTTTTTCTTTTTTTAAAAATTGTGGTAAAATATACATATGATAAAATTTACCATTTTAACCATTTTCAAATGTACAAGTCAGTGGCATTAAGTACATTCACAGTGTTGGGCAACCATCGCCACTATCTAAGTGAAATAAGCCAGTCACAAAAGACAAATTCTGTGTGAGTCTACTTACATGAGGCACCTAGAGTAGACAAATTCTTAGAGACACAAAGTAGAACAGAGGTTGCCAGCGGCTGAGGGTGTGGAGGGGGCACTGGGGAGTTACTGTTTAATGGTTATAGAGTTTCTGTTTGAGTTGATGAAAGAGCTCTGGAAATAGATAGTGGTGGGCTTTCTTGTCTCCTTCTGTTCAGTTAAATTTAAAATACTCATCAATAGCTACCAAAGCCATTAGATTTGGCACCACTAGAAGTGGACAACCGGGCCTGTGTGCCCCGATACCGTGCCACAGGAAGGACATGCCTCAGAAGAATTCCGATGCTAATGAAGCCTCAAACCTAACGACTGATTTACAGGAAACACAGGGAATAGATAAATGATTAAATGAAAACTGAGGATGCAATCAGCCAAATCCAGAATACGGGCAGTTCTATAAAAAAATGCCCTAGTTTCGTCAGCAATGAAATAGCATGAAAAAAAGGGGGAAGGAGGAACTGTTTATTTAAAAATTATTTAAGACACGTACCAACCAAATGCAACGTGTGGACCTGAATGAGATTCTGATTTGAACAAACCAATTGCAAAATACATTTTTAAGACAATCCAGGAAACTTGAACATGGATTGGACATTGGATAATATTAAAGAATTACTGTTAATTTTGTGTGTTGTGTTGAAAAAATTCCTTGTCTATTAAAGATATATCCTGAGATATTTATGGGTGTAGTGATATTGATGTTGGGGGTTTGATTGAAAATATTCCAGCAAAGGGGCTGGCCCAGTGGCACAGTGATTAAGTTCCTGGGCTCCACTTCGGCGGCCTGGAGTTCGCAGGTTGTGATCCCGGGCATGGACCCAGCACCGCTCATCAAGCCACGCTGTGGTGGCATCCCACATAAAATAGAGGAAGATTGGCATAGAGGTTAGCTCAGTGACAATCTTCCTCACACACACACAAAAGTTCCAGCAAAGAAAGAATGTGGTGTTTGGTGTGAGGAGAAGAAAAGGAGGGTAGTTTGATAAAATCAGATGAATAAAATGTTGACAATTGTGAAAGCCGGTTGACAGTTACATGGGGGTTCATTAGAATAGTTCTCTACTTTTGGTATGTTATAAAAAACATCAAAACAAATTCCATACAAGTTTATTGTTGGGGTAGACCCTGTGCTGTGCTCTGGGTGACAACAACAAATATGTGTCCTGGTCCTCAAAAGGTCCCAAGTGGTGGAGAAGACAGGCAAGAATTCAGGGACTGTATTTAGTGATCAGGGTTACGATGGGGAGATATAGAGGGACACCTAAGTCAGTGACAGAGGGTCTCCTAGAGAAGGACTCAGGCTTGGCCTCTGTAACAAGAGGTCACAGAATACAACAGCTTAAACTAGCCACTGTGCTAATGGTCTGGGGATGCAGCTGAAAGCTGTGATCGCTAGAACGTTGCTTGTACCATATGTGGGAGAATGCCTTCCATGACCCTTTGAGATGCATATTATCTCCATTTTAAGGAGGAGAAAAATGACGTTCCAAGAGGTTAGGGAGGGGGCTGGTGACTCAGTGGTTAAGTTCTTGCACTCTGCTTCAGCGGCCTGGGGTTTGCCAGTTTGGATCCTGGGCAGGGAACTAGCACCGCTCATCAAGCCATGCTGAGGTGGCGTCCCACACAGAAGAAGTGGAAGGACCTACAACTAGCATATATAACTATGGACTGGGGCTTTGGGGAGACCAAAAAAAAAGAGGAAGATTGGCAACAGATGTTAGCTCACAGCCAATCTTCCTCATCAAAAAAAGAAAGAAAGCATAAAACAGTGGGCTAGTGGTCAGCCACCTTAAACAAAAAAAAAGAAAAAGAGAGGCCGGCCCCGTGGCCGAGTGGTTAAGTTCGCGTGCTCCACTTCAGCGGCCCAGGGTTCAGATCCCGGGCGCAGACATGGCGCCGCTTGCTAGGCCATGTTGAGGCGGCGTCCCACATGCCACAACTGGAAGGACCTACAACTAGAATATACAACTATGTACTGGGGGGATTTGGGGAGAAAAAAAATTAAAAAAAAAGGAAGATTGGCAACAGTTGTTAGCTCAGGTGCCAATCTTAAAAAAAAAAAAGAGGTTTGGTAATTAACCCCAAATCATACAACCAATAAGGATTTAAACCAGGTTTTGAACCCAGGACCGGTTGACTGCAAAGCTGTGTTTTTTCCGTGAGTACTTCCGTGAGGCTTCTCGGTGACTAGGGGAGGGCTGGCTGTGAGCACTTTCTCTCTTCCCAGGGACCTAGTGTGTTTAGGAGACCTAGGCCCCCCTTCCAAGTGTTTCCCGGTGAGGATTAGGCTGGGCAGAGGAGAGCCCAGGGACTGTTGTCCCAGCCAGACTGAGCCCAGATTGTCTCAAACTTCCTCTGAGTTCTGTTGGGAAGGTCACTTCCTGGAGGTCCCAGACCGGACTTGGAGAAGTGAGAGGGCTGTGGTTCTGGGAGACACTGCCTCGCCCAGATCAATCCTCTTTCCTTCAACCCCAGGTGACGTCCTCCATTTCCTTCACCTGGAGTTTGCAATGAGCGTGGATTACTAATTCCTTGGATTTAAATGAACTGAATATTTATAAAGACCTTTCCCCTACTTTGCCACTTTTGATTCTCAACTCTGCCCTATGAGTTAATTAGATCGGGCACACATTCATCCTTTGATTTGTTAAAAAAACACACAGAGGTCATCTAAGTATGCTAGTATCCTCAATTTGCATATTTGGAGTCCACTCAGAGCGGTCATGTGGCTTGTTGAAGTCCACCCAGGTGGCATTGAGACTTGAACCCAGGCAGCAACTAGGTCCAGGGAGTTCTACTTAGCTGGGCAAGGATGAAGAAGGACTGAGTCAACAATCAATTTCCCTTCCTGGCCTGTTTCAATTGCTCTTCTCTCTGGTGGTGAACTAGCTGCCAGCTGATCCCTGACTCCCATCAGACCACAGAAGACAAGCCAGGTGGATACTAAATCAGCTAGAAGCCCTTCTCTTGGCATTCTCACTCCTCCTTCGACCCATTACCTGGCAGGCTGTGCCCCTTCCTGAAGTGTCTTCCCCCAGTAGGCTTCCTGCTGCTCCTCTGCATGCCCCTTACCTGTATCCTTTGTTAATTCCCGCCCCCCCCAGCCCCACCCCCGCCCCCAGGCATTAAGTCAGAGAGAGAGAGCAGTGACCCAGGGCCTTGACAGATGGCAAAGGAAGGAAGAGGTGGGTCTGGGGGAAGAATGCACAGGCTCCCGTGGAGGTGTCGTTGCTGAGAAGATGATGCACAGGCTTAAAGGCAGATGAAGTAGGTTCTGGGTGTGGCTCTGACACTGAGCCTGGTGTCAGTCTCCCCACACTAAACCCAGCATTTATGGGGTTAAAACCAAAACACTCATTCCCTGCTTACTCTCTGGCTTCCTGCCTCCAGAATCCGATAACCTCCATGGAGACAGACACCGTCAAGGACAAGCACCTGGACCATCTCCTCCCACAAAGAGATACGGGCTGGTGGGAAAGCTGCTGACCAGCAAGGTCACAAGCTCCCTCCTCTCTGCAAGTGTCTCAAGGCCAAAGACAGGCTGCTGGGAAAGCTCTGACCAGCAAGACCATATGCTCCCCCTCCCCTACCTAAAGCCCCAAATAAAAACCCTTCCTTTTAGCTTTTCAGGGAGTTTGGGATTTTAGCGTTAGCTGCCCTCTCTCCTTGCTCAGCGCTGTGCAAAAATAAAGTTCGTACTTTCTTCCACCACCCCCGGTGTCAGAGATTGGCTTGCTGCGCAACGGGTGAGCGAACTCACTTCAGGTTTGGTAACAGCTCTGCCACTCGAGCTGTAAAGCTTTGACCTGGGCACTTAGGCCAAGTGGGAAATCGTACAGGCGAAAGTTTAATGAGATGATGTGTACATGAAACTGCAGATTTTAGGGTACAGGATGGGGAAACTGGAGTCAGAATTCCCTTTTCTTCAGCTTTGCGCCTTTCCCTAAGCTGTTTTCTAACACCCAAGGTGCCGAAGGCCTGATCTCTAAATTCCTTTGAGGTTTCTATTTTTCCTAATGGACTCCTTCCCCACGGTGGAGGCCGACTGACCTGGCAAACCCAACCCTGCCAAGTGACAGCAATGTCACACTCCCTCACCTGTATTGTCACTGATTGTACAATGACATTTTCCTGGACCTCTCTCTAGTTCCTCTCCAGGTAGGCACAATGACTTTTAGTTTTAATTTTTTTAATTGTAAAATATATATCACATAACATTTAACATTTTAACCATTTTTAAGTGTAAAGTGGCAGTAAGTACATTCACACTGTTGTATAACTACCACCAACTCCGTTTCTAGAACTTCTACAATTTTCTCAAACTGAAAGTCTATATCCATTAAACAATAATTCCGCATCCTCCCTGCCCTCAGCCCCTGGTAAGCACCATTCTGCTTTCTGTCTCTATGAATCTGAGGTACCTCATATTAGTGGAATCATACAGTTTTTGTTCTTTTGTGTCTGGCTTATTTCACTTAGCATAAAATCTTCAAGATCTATCCATGTGGTAGCATGTGTCAGAATTTCCTTCTTTTTAAGGCTGAATAATATTTCACTTTATGTATATAAAACATTTCGTTTATCCTTTCTTCTGTTGGTGAATGCCTGGGTTGTTTCCACCTTTTGGCTATTGTGAATAATGCTGCAATGAACTTTGATGTACAAGTATTTGTTTCAGTCTGTATTTTCAATTCTTTGCGATATACACCCAGCATGGGAATTGCTGGGTGTATGGTAATTCTATGTCTAACATTTTGAGGAGTGGCCAAACTGTTTTCCACAGCGGCTGCACCATTTTTCCTTCCCACTAGCAAGATATGGGGATTCCAATTTCTCTACATCCTCACCAAGACTTGTTATTTTCAGGTTTTGTTTTTTTTACTATAGCCATCTTACTAAGTACAAAAGTGGTATCTCATTATGGTTTTGATTCTTTTTTCTGAGGAAGAGTATTCCTGAGCTAACATCTGCTGCCAATCCTCCTGTTTTTGCTGAGGAAGGCTGGCCCTGAGCTACCATCTGTGCCCATCTTCCTCCACTTTATATGTGGGACACCTATCACAGCACGGCTTGCCAAGTGGTGCCGTGTCCACACCAGGGATCCGAACCGGCGAACCCCAGGCCGCTGAAGCCAAATGTGCGCACTTAACCACTGCGCCTCCAGGCCTGCCCTATGGTTTTGATTTTTATTTTCCTAATGACTAATGATGTTGAGCATCTTGTCATGGGCTTACTGGCCATTTGCACATTTTCTTTGGAGAAATGTCTACTCAAGTCCTTTGCCCATTTTCTTTTTCTTTTTTTTTAAAATTATTTATTTATTTTTTTATTGAGTTAATGATGTTACAATCTTGTGTGATTTCAGTTGTACATTAATGTTTCTCATTTGTGTTGTAGGTGCACCATTTCACCCTTTGTGCCCACCCCCCACCCCACCTTTCCCCTGGTAGCCACTAATCTGTTCTCTTCGTTCACATTTTTAAATTCCTCTTATGAATGGAGTCATACAGAGATTATCCTTCTCTAACTGGCTTATTTCACTTAACATAATTCCCTCAAGGTCCATCCATGTTGTTGCAAATGGGATGATTTTGTTCTGTTTTGCAGCTGAGTAGTATTCCATTGTGTAGATATACCACATCTTCTTTATCCATTCATCTGTTGATGGGCACTTAGGTTGCTTCCATGTCTTGGCTATTGTAAATAATGCTGCAGTGAACATTGGGGTGCATAGGGCTTTTGGGATTGCTGACTTCAAGCTCTGTGGATAGATACCCAGTAGTGGAATGGCTGGATCGTATGGTTAGTTCTATTTTTAATTTTTTGAGGAGTCTCCATACTGTTTTCCATAGTGGCTGCACTAGTTTGCATTCCCACCAGCAGTGTATGAGGGTTCCATTCTCTCCACAACCTCTCCAACATTTGTTACTATTAGATTTAGATATTTTTGTCATTCTAATGGGTGTAAGGTGATATCTCAGTGTAGTTTTGATTTGCATTTCCCTGATGATCAGCGATGATGAGCATCTTTTCATGTGCCTACTGGCCATCTGTATATCTTCTTTGGAGAAATGTCTGTTCATGTCTCCAGCCCATTTTTTGATCGGGTTGTGTGATTCTTTGTTGTTGAGTTGTGAGAGTTCTTTACATATTATGGATATTAAGCCTTTGTCAGATATATGACTTGCAAATATTTTTTCCCAGTTAGTGGGTTGTTTTTTGTTTCAATCCTGTTTTCATTTGCCTTGAAGAAGCTCTTTAGTCTGATGAAGTCCCGTTTGTTTATTCTTTCTATTGTTTCCCTTCTCTGAGAAGACATGGTGTCCGAAAAGATCCTTTTAATACTGATGTCAAAGAGTGTACTGCCTAGGTTTTCTTCTAGAAGCCTTATGGTTTCAGATCTCACCTTTAGGTCTTTGATCCATTTTGAGTTTATTTTGGTGAATGGTGAAAAAGAATGGTCAATTTTCATTCTTTTACATATGGCTTTCCAGTTTTCCCAGCACCATTTGTTGAAAAGACTTTCTTTTCTCCATTGTATGCCCTCAGCTCCTTTGTCAAAGATAAGCTGTCCATAGATGTGTGGTTTTATTTCTGGGCTTTCAGTTCTGTTCCATTGATCTGTGCACCTGTTTTTGTACCGGTACCATGCTGTTTTGATTACTGTAGCTTTGTAGTGTGTTTTGAAGTCAGGGATTGTGATGCCTCCCATTTTGTTCTTTTTTCTCAGGATTGCTTTAGCAATTCGGGGTCTTTTGTTGCCCCATATGAATTTTAGGATTCTTTGTTCTAATTCTGTAAAGAATGTCATTGGGATTCTGATTGGGATAGCGTTGAATCTGTAGATTGCTTTAGGTAGAATGGGCATTTTAACTATGTTTATTCTTCCAATCCATGTACATGGAATGTCTTTCCATCTCCTTATGTCGTCATCCAATTCTCTCAGAAAAGCCTTGTAATTTTCATTATATAGGTCCTTCACTTCCTTAGTTAAATTTACCCTGAGGTATTTTATTCTTTTTGTTGCGATTGTGAATGATATTGTGTTCTTGAGTTCTTTTTCTGTTAGTTCGTTGTTAGAATATAGAAATGCTACTGATTTATGCAAATTGATTTTATACCCTGCAACTTTGCTGTAGTTGTTGATTACGTCTAAGAGTTTTCCAATGGATTCTTTGGGGTTTTCTATATATAAGATCATGTCATCTGCAAACAGTGAGAGTTTCACTTCTTCCCTCCCTATTTGGATTCCTTTTATTCCTTTATCTTGCCTGATTGCTCTGGCTAGGACCTCCAGTACTATGTTAAATAAGAGTAGTGATAGAGGGCATCCTTGTCTCGTTCCTATTTTCAGGGAGATGGCACTCAGTTTTTGCCCATTGAGTATGATGTTGGCTTTGCGCTTTTCATATATGGCCTTTATTATGTTGAGGTAGTTCCTTTCTATGCCCATTTTGTTCAGAGTTTTTATCATAAATGGCTGTTGGATCTTGTCAAATGCTTTCTCTGCATCTATTGAGATGATCATGTGGTTTTTATTCCTCAGTTTGTTGATGTGGTGTATCACGTTGATTGATTTGCAAACGTTGAGCCATCCCTGTGTCCCTGGTATGAATCCCACTTGATCATGATGTATGATTCTTTTGATGAATTGCTGAATTCTGGTGGCCAAAATTTTGTTTAGAATTTTTGCATCTATGTTCATCAGTGATATTGGCCTGTAGTTCTCTTTTTTCGTGGCGTCCTTGTCTGGCTTTGGTATCAGTGTGATGTTGGCCTCACAGAATGTGTTAGGAAGTGTTCCATCCTCCCTAATTTTTTGGAATAGCTTGAAAAGGATAGGTATTAAATCCTCTCTGAAAGTTTGGTAGAATTCCCCAGGGAAGCCATCTGGTCCTGGGGTTTTATTCTTTGGCATGTTTTTGATTGCTGTTTCAATCTCTTTCCTTGTGATTAGTCTGTTCAAATTGTCTGCTTCTTGAGTGAGCTTTGGGAGATTGTAGGAGTCCAAGAATTTATCCATTTCCTCTAGGTTATCCATTCTGTTAGCATAGAGTTTTTCGTAGTATTCTCTTATAATGTGTTGTATTTCTGCAGAGTCTGTTGTTATTTCTCCTCTTTCATTTCTGATTTTGTTTATTTGAGCTTTCTCCCTTTTTTTCTTTGTAAGTCTGGCTAGGGGTTTGTCAATTTTATTTATCTTCTCAAAGAACCAGCTCTTTGTTTCATTGATCCTTTCTACCGCCTTTTTCGTTTCAATAGTATTTATTTCCGCTCTGATTTTTATTATTTCTCTCCTTCTGCTGACTTTGGGCTTTATTTGTTCTTCTTTCTCTAGTTCAGTTAGGTGTAGTTTAAGATTGCTTATTTGGGATTTTTCTTGTTTGTTAAGATGTCCTTTGCCCATTTTCTAACTGGGTTGGTTGTATTTTTGTTGTTGAGTTTTTTAAAAATATATTCTGGATATTAAACCCCTGCAGATGTATGATTTGTGAATATTTTCTCCCATTCTGTAGGTTTTCTTTTCATTCTCCTAATAGTGTCCTTTAATGCACAAAAGTTTTAATTTTGATGAAGTCCAATTTATCTATTTTTTCTTTTGTTGTTTATGCTTTTTGTGTCGTATTTAAGGATCCATTGCCAAGTCCAAGGTATGAAGACTTACTCCTATGTTTTCTTCTAAGATTTTTGTGGTTTTAGCTTTTATATTTAGGTTGTAATCCATTTTGAGTTAATTTTTGAATATGGCATGAGGTAGGGGTCCAACTTCATTATTTTGCACATGGAAATCCAGTTTTCCTAGTACCATTTGTTGAAGAGACTGTTCTTTCCCTACTGAGTGGACTTAGTACTTTTGTCAAAATCCTATTGGCCGTGGATGTATGAGTTTATTTCTGGACTCTCAATTCTTTTCTTTTCTTTTCTTTTTTGAGGAAGATTAGCCCTGAGCTAACATCTGCTGCCAATCCTCCTCTTTTTGCTGAGGAAGACTGACCCTGAGCTAACATCTGTGCCCATCCTCCTCTACTTTGTATGTGGGACACCTGCCACAGCATGGCTTGCCATGTGGTGCCATGTCTGCACCCAAAATCCAGGCCCAAGAATCTGGGCAGCCAAAGTAGAACATGTGCACTTAACCACTGTGCCACCAGGCCGGCTCCTGGACCCTCAATTCTATTCCATTGGTCTACATGTCTATCTTTATGCCAGTACCACACGGTTTTGATTACTAGAGCTTTGTAGTAAGTTTTGAAATTGGGAAGTATGAGTCTTTCAATCTTGTTCTTCATCAAGATTATTCTAGCTATTCAGGGCCCCTTGCAATACCATATGAATTTGACAATCAGCTTTTCCATTTCTTCAAAAAATTCTGTTGGAATTTTGATAAGGGACTACATTGAATCTATAGATTGCCTTGGGTGGTATTGACATCCTAACAATATATTAAGTCTTTCAACCCAAGAATGTGGGCTGTTTTCCATTTATTTAGGTTTTCTTTAATTTTTTTCAGCAATGTTTTATAGTTTTCACTGTATAAGTCTTTCACCTCCTTGGTTAAATTTTCTTCTTAGGTATTTTATTATTTTAGACATTATTGTAAATAGAATTGCTTTCTTCATTTCCTTTTTGAGATTGTTCATTGCAGGTGTATAGAAACACAACTGATTTTTGGATGTGGTTTTTGTACCCTGCAACTTTGCCGAGTTTATTAACTCCAGTAGCTTTCTTGTGGATTTTCTATATATAGGGTCATATCGTCTGTGAAATATAGATATTTTTACTTCTTCTTTTCCAATTTGGCTGTTTTTTATTTCTTTTCCTTGTCTCATAGCTCTGACTAGAACTTCCAGTACAACGTTGAAAAGTAGTGGTGAAAGTGAGCATTTTCCCACAATGATTTTTGTTCCATAAAAACCAAATCCACTTATGTCCTAGGTGGTTTGGAGTTCCAGGCATCTTTCCAGATGGGTCAAGTTACTACTGGGTTTTGGGAGGGTTAATGGAGAAAGAGTCGATGGGGTCGAGCCATGGTGGGCTCGTAAGCTCTGTGTGTGTAGGCCTGAGGCTTCTAGTTTCTGTTCTGAGTTTTATCTTTCTTGAGCCCTTAAAGCACTTTATATACATTGTCTCATGGTTTTATCCTCATTTAACAGACGAGGAAAGCCAGTTTCAAGGAAGTTAACTGAGGATCCGAGAAGTTAAATGATTTGCCTAAGTTAGAGAACCAATAAGTGGCTAAAGCTGGTCCCGCTGGGCTTTTACTAACACCCCATTCAGCAGCACAAGAAGATAAGGGAAACTGAAGTGTGTAGTAAAAATACGAGAATGGAGAACACGCCCAGCCCTCACTCTGCTGGTTCCAGCCCCACCCTCCGCCCACTCCCGCTTCTTCTAGGCTTTCTGCTCGGAGCGCAGCCCTTTCATTGGTTGTCCGTTACAGGGCACCATCCTCATACGATGGGAATCAGCCAATCAGCGCGGCTCGTCTCGGCCCAGCCAGCCCACGCTAGATTGCGTTTTCTTTGCCCTCCCAGTGTTATGTCGGGCATTGTAGTCTAATGAGGCATTTCAGCCTACGATGGAGGGATACTGAGAACTACTGGACCCAGCGAGCTGAGCGCGGCACAAGTGGCACGGCTTTTGGCAGCACCCCGCCAACAACCCGGAGCAAGAATTGACTGCAAGGAGCAGGTGAGAGAGGCGGCGGGCTGCGAATGGAGGCAGGGGTTAGAGACTTGGCCTTACCTCTGTAGCGATACTTTGAGGCACAGGTGGCCCCGTCTGTTGCGTCGGAATTCCCCCGTTTTAGGGGGTCAGTGGACAGCTGACCCTCTAGAAGCTCCCGAGTGCGGAAACTCCCGAGCTCTGCAGTGTGCTTTCCTGGAAGCCACAATATGCCCGGACCCCAGTTTGCTCTTCTGCTGCAAACCCTCCCCACCCGCCCAGTGTTGCTCCGAGATTGTCTGCGCTCCCTGTGAAGCTCGGGACGCCCAGTCCCAAAGCCCCACGCCTGTCCGTAGTACCCAAGGGTTTCGGCTCCTATTCTTTTCCTCTTCTTGGGGCAGCTCAGAGGCTGCCCTCCCCTCTCCCCTCCTATGGGGGAGACCTGGGTTCTTGATTTGGTGCTGCCACTACCCACGTGTCTTCCTACTTCTAGAACCTCAATTTGACCTCTATAAAATAGGGTGATTTAAGGGTCCTCCCAGCCGCTAGTCCTGAAGTACTTTATTCTGGACATCTAGCTGTGCTTCAGGACTAGGGGGAAGAAGCCAAGAGTGTGGCAGTTGCAGATGCTCCCTGGAGGAGGAGTTGACAGTGAGGAGGATGAAGTTAGGCGGCATTAAGTTCTAGCCATCTTATTTTAAGTGCAATCAGTTGAGTCTGTCACCCAGCGATACTTTTTGTTCCCTGCATCTTCTTCTTCCTGTAAATGCCCTCAAGCTCAGCCTAGAAGAGGGTGGGGCCTTCTGGGCCCGAGGTAAAAGTTTGGGGAGGTGGGGGTGACCTGGGGGGCTGCCACCATGCATCTGCCTGTGATGCTTGCCCCTGCAGGGAGCGCTTGGTGCCCCCTCCCTAGACCACCCCCGTGATGCCCCTGTCCCGCTGGCTGAGATCTGTGGGGGTCTTCTTGCTGCCAGTCCCCTGCTGGGCACCCCGGGAGAGGGGGCTGGGTCCCCTACGGCGGCCCTCCCTGGTGCACTGGTGCTCAGTCCTGGGGGCCTGGCATGGTGCCCGCTGCTGGTGCCAAGCATGGAAAGAGGAGCCTCGGTGAGTGTGGTGGGGTGAGGGGTCTTGGGAGGGGAACGGCTGGTCAGGTTTCTGACTTGTTCTCCCTCTTCTCAGAGCACTTTACTCCTCCCTCAGAATGAATGGAGACCAGAAATTGGATGTTTATGCTCAAGAAAAGCAGAATTTCATCCAGCACTTCTCCCAGATTGTCAAGGTGCTGACTGAGGATGACATGGAGCACCCAGAGAAAGGAGATGCTATTGCCCGGCTTAAGGAGGTGAGGGTCTTGCAACTTGAGAGAGTGAATCTTTGGTCACTCTGTCTATGTGTGGGGTGCAGCTGTGGCTTCTGGGGGACTTTTAACAGGTGCGGGAGGCGGCTTTTACCTGAGTGACGCTCGGTTGGCTCTGGGTGGGTTGGGCCCTGGGAGGCATACTCCTGTCAGTCCTGCTCTGTGGCTCTGTTAGGCCATCCAGACTGCTTTGCATGGGGGTAGAGGCCCCCGGGGGGTGAAGGCCTTGAACCTAGTAAGTCTTTGATTTTGTTAAGAAAAGGGAATTAGGTGTCCATAAATCATGAGGTGCGGCCTGGGAGGAAGGCAGTCTAAGGAGGGCCTGAGTGAAGCTAGTGCATCGGCAGAAACTCCTGACCTAGGACAGGAGCTGATCCTGGGATAACTTAAGTTGCCTGATTTTTTTCATTCTTTTGGAGTATCTAGTAATTCTGTTTTATAAATGCTGCCTTATTTGTCTGAGGGGAACCGAGGAAAAGGAAGAGGTTTGTTTACACTTGGATGGAGGTCAAAAAGGAACTCTTCCCAGTGAATTAGATCTGATTGAGAGCGGGGCAGCAGAAGGCAAAATGAGAGGCCCCAGCAGGAGGAGTGGGAGATGGGTCACCCAATCTGGATCCCCTCCAAGCTCTCCTCTGGCCAACTTTGGGGCGGGGGGTGCGGAAAGAGCTGGTCTTTTTTTTTTTTTTTTTTTTTTTTTTTGCTGAGGAAGCTTTACCCTGAGCTAACATTTGCTGCCAATCTTCCTCCTTTTGTATATGAGCTGACTCCATAGCATGGCTGGGCAGGGTGGGGAGAGGGTTTGTTTTTAATACAGTGAGAGAAGCTTTCCATTTGCACATGGGTTGAACTGTGGGTGGGAGGAGGTGGCTGGAAAATGAGGGATGGGTGAAGGGGAAATCTAGGAGTGGTGGGGATGGGGCAGGACCCTGAGATGGAGAGATCTGAACGTGCCAGCCGTTCCCACAGCGCATACAGAGTTTTCCCCAGGTTCAAGCCCTGTCCCGGCTTGGGAGCAGATTTTAATCTTTAGTGTAGAGCCTTTAAATTTACCAAGGAAGACAATGCGGAGAGAGCCTGGGGACTGGGGAACTCTTCGAGCTGTGCTCCAGGACTTAGGGGAAGAAGCCAAGAGAGTAGCAGTTCCAGAGGCTCCCTGGAGGAGGGGTCAGGTTGAGCAGGACAAAGTTAGGTCATGGTTGGAAGTGGGAGAGGGTGAGGTGAAATCTCAGAGTAGCAGCTTGGCAGACCCTGATGCCCTGTCGCTGTGCCCTTGCCCCACAGGTCCTGGAGTACAATGCCATTGGAGGCAAGTACCAGCGGGGTTTGACGGTGCTGATAGCGTTCCGGGAGCTGGTAGAGCCAAGGAAGCAGGATGCTGATAGTCTCCAGCGGGCCCTGACCGTGGGCTGGTGTGTGGAACTGGTGAGAGGGATGGGGGAAGGGCAGGAGAAGAAGTCCCCTAAATTTAACAAAGAAGAGATTTCACACAAATACCCAGATTTCTAACATCACTTGGAAAATTGCTAGATCTGGGTCCAGATTCCCAAGCAGCAACAATTGCCTGAAGTTGAATCGAGTCTCTCTCTTCTTTGCTCCAGTCCCCAAGTCTCCTTGTCTCCCATACCCAGCTCACTTGGCCCTTAAAGGTGTATGGTTTGCGGGCTTGGCCTAAAGGCTTCGTTAGTGACAGGGGGACAGGGTTCCGGGAGGGGTGCCAGGCCCTGAGGAGGATGGCAACGAGCCCAGAAGGGAAGACGCTCAGGACTTGGTGAATGATGGGTGATGCTGAGGCTGGTGTCCTGAGGAGAGTGGCAGCTGGCTCAAGGGAGGATGTGACGAGCTCAGAGTCAGCCATGCTGCATTCCTGGTTTGGGCAAAGCAGGCAGAGCTGTCTATCCCGTGGGTGTTGGGAATTCCAGTCTGGAGCCTGGTAAGCGAGATGAGGCTAGAGAAGAGGGATTTGCCTTCAGCGAGGTGAAGAGACGATGGCATCACTGACGGACAGAGCCCTGGGCGAGAGGAGTGCCACTGCAGCAAGTTAGGAGGGAAGGCAGAGGATGAGGGCAGAGCAGAGGAGCAGAGCTGTGAGGCCCAGGGCGATGAGAACTGGAGAGGCCAACACTTCCCTTGGCAGAATCAGCTGTTATTAACCCAGCTGCACCCTACATTCACCTAGGAGTGATTTTTTTTTTTTTTTTTTTTAAGATGTGGCTGGAATGCTTTCACTTCCCCAGGATGCCGTTTGAGCTGCCCACCATTGTTTTTACTTGGGTGACTTTTGTTATAATTTCTGCTTCTATCTTCTTTCTACTTCTGCCTCATCTCCTTCAACCTCTTATTTTTCTATTTCAGCATTTACCTCCTAAAAATAAGGACATTTGCGCCTATAACCACAATACCATTATCACATCTGTCTTAGTCTGTTCGGGCTCCTTCAACAAAATACTGCAGACTGGGTGGCTTATAAACAACAACATTTTTATTTCTCACAGTTCTGGAGGCTGGGAAGCCCAAGATCGAGGCACTAGCATGGTCGGGTGAGCGCCGTCCTCCTGGTTCATAGCTGGCACCTTCTTGCTGTATCCTCCTGTGGTGGAAGGTGCTTGGGGTCCCTGTGGGGTCTCTTTTATAAGGGCACTAATCCATTCGTGAGGGTTCCACTCTCATGACTTAAGCCCCTCCCAAAGGCCCCACCTCCTAATACCATCATCTTTGAGGGTCAGGATTTCAACATAGGAATTTGGGGGGGATACCTTCAGGCAATAGCAACATCCAAGATGTTTAACATTGATACAATAATATTATCTAACATATATTCTGTGTTTAAATATTTCTAATGCTCCCCAAAATGTGCATTATAGGTATTGTTTTTAACATCCAGGATCCAATCAAGATGCATGGTATTTGTGAGCTTTTCTTCAATCTTTAATTCAGAATAGTCCCTCCATCATAGTTGACTCTTTAAGTTTCGGCCAGTTTGGTAGAGTGGCTGACAGTCCAATCTAGATTTGTCTGATTATTTCCTCATGATTACAGTCAGGCTAAACATTTTCGTAAGAATGCTACATAGGTAATGTGGTATATTTCCCATTACTTCCCACTATAGCACATAACTGGGAAAGTTATTTTTAAAAAACTCCAGTGTTGGGGCTGACCTGGGGGTGCAGCAGTTAAGTGCACCCGTTCTGCTTCAGCGGCCCGGGGTTCGCCGGTTTGGATCCCTGGTGTGGACATGGCACTGCTTGGCAAGCCATGCTATGGTAGGCGTCCCACATACCAAGCAGAGGAAGATGGGCACAGATGTTAGCTCAGGGCCAGTCTTCCTCAGAAAAAAAAAAAAAACCCACCAAAAACACCTCTGTAGATTTCTCATTTAATTGATCTGGAATGGACTTTGGCCTTGGTATTTTTTTTTTTTTTCCCGAGGAAGATTAGCCCTGAGCTAACATCTGACACCAATCCTCCTCTTTTTTGCTGAGGAAGACTGGCCCTGAACTAACATCTGTGCCCATCTTCCTCTACTTTATATGTGGGATGCCTACCACAGCATGGCTTGATGAGCAGTGCTAGGTCCAAGCCTGGGATCTGAACCAGCGAACCCCGGGCCGCTGAAGCAGAGCATGTGAACTTAACCACTGCGCCACCAGGCCAGCCCCAATGGCCTTGATATTTTTTTTTAAAGTTCCCCTAACAAATAGAAAATGCAGTTGGGTTAAGAATCCATGCTGGAGGGCAGAGGAAATTGAGGGAGGCCACAGAATGAGTGTGCTTTGGAGACAATCTTGGTCCGGGTTCAGAGGCAGTAGACTGGCAGCCTCAGGGGAGCCATGCCACCACAAATAAACACAATGTAAATAAAACACGTGCCTCCAGCGTGGAGAGCCCAGACCCCAGGCCAGGGCACGGCCAGAGGGAAAGGTGCACATGGACTCCTCCTTCCCCAAGAACTTCGCCTGGGACAACAGCCCCCATCACCATAGCGCTCTCCGCGCTGCCCACTCCTGGGCCCAGGGGCACTGTTGGGTGCTTACTCTGAGCAATACAGATCCACAAGAGCACACACACAAGATTTTAAAAAACCGTGTCTTGAAAAGCTGTTTTAAGGAACTAGAATGTGTAGCCTGACTCCAAGAAGTATGGTGGGGGACATTACAGTGTTTTTCTTTACTTATTAGGCAAGCGTTTATGACACACCCACTCTGAGACCAGCATGTGCGAGGCTGTGGGAATGCCAAGAGGCAAACATATCCAAACTCAAACTCCAAGGTGTTCACGGCTTAGAGGGAAAACCAACACGGTCAGGTGGCTTCAAGTAGGCTGGCACTCAGGACAGTAAGCCCTTTGCTGATGTTAAGAGTGTTTAGGGGGTCCGGCTCTGTGGCTGAGTGGCTGGGTTCGCGCGCTCTGCTTTAGAGGCCCAGGGTTTTGCCGGCTGGGATCCTGGGCACCGACCTAGCACCTCTCATCAGGCCATGCTGAGGCAGCCTCCCACATAGCAGAACTAGAAGGAAAAAAAAAGTGTTTAAAGATGTTTAAGACCCCTGGGTGAACGTTACCACAGGTCAGACTTCTGTTGCACCCTATTAGACCTGCACCTCCAAATGAGCTCCCCCAGGTGGGGCTTTGTTCCTGGTCGTTGGAGGGTGTAGTAAGCAGTGCCCAGGAAGGGACGGGAACAGCCTTCTTTTGTTCAGAAGTCATGTAAAGTCAAGTTGCATGAAGAAATTTTACTTGAAGCGTTCACTGAAGGTTTTGGCAAGAGAAGAGAACAGTGTGTGAAGGCGTTTCATCATCTCTCCGTACCAGGATTATCTAGGGCAGCTTGTCTGGTGATGTCACAGATCTGTTGTAGTCTCTTACTCTGAAAACAAGAGTTTTAGTCCCATTTTGTAGTTGGGAAGCCTGAGCCGAAGAGATCATGTAACTTTCCAAAGGCCCAGGGCACAGAGCAGAAGTCCTCGGCTGCCCCATCTTGACCTTCCTTCCCGGCTCAGTGATTATCAAAAGCAGCCACTGTCACTGGTAGAAAGAACAGTAACTAGGAGCTCTGCGGTCTTATGCCGTCCTTCCTTCTCCTCCAGCTGCAAGCTTTCTTCCTGGTGTCAGACGACATCATGGATTCATCCCTAACCCGGCGCGGGCAGGTCTGCTGGTATCAGAAGGTAAAGTGGAGGGGAAGTAGCAATGGGCATGGGAACAAGCCACAGGGAGGTGGTTCCATATGGTCTATTGGGGTGTTCAGAGTGACCAGTTCTTGGTATGAGTCTAGGCCAGAGATTGATTACTTGTTTTTGTCTGTGTCCCTGACAGCCAGGCATAGGTTTGGATGCCATCAACGATGCTCTGCTTCTGGAAGCATGTATCTACCGCCTGCTGAAATTCTACTGCCGGGAGCAGCCCTATTACCTCAACCTGATCGAGCTCTTCCTGCAGGTGTGTTGCAGACCAGGGCTCAGTGTTCAGAGGCTGCCCACAGTAGCCTTGGCCTTCATAGAGCATTGTCATCTAGCTGGTTTCAGAGCACAGGAGATAACTAGGTTTTCCTGGAAGGGGAAAAGAGTGAGGAAGGGTGTTGGGAAGGGGGGTGGTCATGGCAAGAAGGGCTTCTCTGTCCCTGTGTGATTGGAAGAAGGAGTGATAAAGGACTGTGTGTCTGTGTGAATATGGACATGAGTTTTGGGGCCCTCTCTCCCTCCTGCTGCCTTTCTGACTCTGCCCACTTGTCAGCTGGTGGGGGCTGTGGGGCCCAGGATTTCAGAGTTGCCCAGCCCTGGAGAAAGCCCAGCTCATGGGCCATCTTCCTCTCTTTAGAGTTCCTATCAGACTGAGATCGGACAGACCCTGGACCTCATCACAGCCCCCCAGGGCAACACGGATCTTGGCAGATTCACGGAAAAGAGGTGAGAAACAGTGGGAACCAAATCTGGACAGTGAGGGAGGGCTCTGGGTGGGCATCGCCCATCTGAGTTTATCTTCTCCTGCTCAGGTACAAATCTATTGTCAAGTACAAGACAGCTTTCTATTCCTTCTACCTTCCTGTAGCTGCTGCCATGTACATGGTGAGTGAGCCTTCCCACCCCTTGCTGCCGGCTGATGTGGGCTTTTGGACAGAAAGGCACAGAGCAGACAGCTTTGGACAATCTTATGCCCCCACTGAGTGGTTGTGTGACCTTGAGCAAGTTAGTCTCTCTGAGTCTATTTCCTCAGCTGTAAGACGAGGATAAAATCCCCACCTCATAGGATTACTGTAAAAATTAACCGAGGCAAGTGAAATGGAAGTGGTCAGCCCCTCATGGGGGAACAATAAATCCTCCATCTGAGTGTGGATAGGAGTAGAGAGGAGGTAACTGAGGCCGAGTGGGGGAAGACTGGATTGGAAGGCAGTGGATGAACTGCCTACCCAGACCTTGCTTCTCCAAGTTCCCTTTTCCTCCTGAGAAAAGTTGGAAATGGCGAAAAGATTAGGGGGAGGGATTAGAGTGATGCAGGGACTAAGTCTCGTGAGAGAAGAGAGAGTCTGAGGGCCTGCAGGATGCATTCATCTCTGCTGTGACTCGCAGACGGCCTAGGTAAAAACAAGTGGGATAGAGGTCGGACCATCTACATCAGGGAAGCCAGGGATGTCTGAAAGGAGACAAGAGTGTTTTTTTGTTTTTTTGGGTTTTTTTTGAGGAAGATTAGCCCTGAGCTAACATCTGCTGCCAATCCTCCTCTTTTTGCTGAGGAAGACTGGCCCTGAGCTAACATCCACGCCCATCTTCCTCTACTTTATATGTGGGACGCCTGCCACAACATGGTTTTCTGAGCAGTGCCATGTCTGCACCTGGGATCCGAACTGGTGAACCCCGGGCTGCCCAAGCAGAATGTGTGCACTTAACTGCTGTGCCACTGGGCCAGCCCCAGACGAGAGATTTTGGGGCTGTAGTAGGGCAAGATTCCATGGGAGGAAGGCAGCCAGGAAGATGAAGCAACCTCTGGTGTTTGGCTTTTATTTTTTTTTCTTTTAAGATTGGCGCTTGAGATAACAACTGTTGCCAATCTTCTGTTTTCTTTCTGCTTTTTTGCCCCAAATCCCTCCAGTGCATAGTTGTACATTTTAGTTGTGAGTCCTTCTAGCTGTGGCATGGTGTTTGGCTTATTAATCCCCTCTCCACCGTAGGCGGGCATTGATGGGGAGAAGGAGCATGCCAATGCCAAGAAGATCCTGCTGGAGATGGGCGAGTTCTTTCAGATTCAGGTAGGAAGGCCTGAGGCACTGGCAAAGGACAGGCTCCAACTTTCTTCCTTCCCTGCCTTGGGACTTCTGCAAGGAATTCCTTTTCTTCCTCTCCCCCCGCTCAGGATGATTACCTTGATCTCTTTGGGGACCCCAGTGTGACGGGCAAGATTGGCACTGACATCCAAGACAACAAATGCAGCTGGCTGGTGGTTCAGTGTCTGCAACGGGCCTCTCCAGAACAGCGCCAGATCCTGCAGGTGCCTGAGAGAGGGCTGTGGACCCCTGAGCGGAGAGAAAAGGAGAGCAGTGGTCCTCAAGGGGGGCGATTTTGCAACCTGGGGCATTTGGCAACGTCAGCAGACATTTTTTTGTTGTCTTAAGTTGATGTGTGTGCATGTGCTACAGGTATCTCTCTAGTGGGTAGAGGCCAGGGATGCTGCCACACATCTTACAGTGCACAGAACAGCTTCTCACAAGTACCGGGCCCCAAATTTCAGTAGTGCCAAGGGTGAGAAACCCTGGGGCAAAGGAAGCTGAGGCCTGAGCCAGTATTTGAGCATTTGGGATGGGGAAGGGGAAGTTTAAGATCTTAGACACTCAGAGACTTGAAAGTGGAGTCAAGAATGGAGTGAATGATGTTGGAGACGTCCTGGAATATATGGATGAGGGGAGTGGAGCGAACCTGGTGGTACTGGGGGAAGGCTAAGCCTATTTTCCTGCCTCCAATCCCTTCCAGGAGAATTATGGGCAGAAGGAGGCCGAGAAGGTTGCGCGGGTGAAGGCAGTATATGAGGAGCTGAACCTGCCGGCTGTGTTCCTGCAGTATGAGGAAGACAGTTACAGCCGCCTTATGGGGCTCATCGAGCAGTACGCCACGCCCCTGCCCCCAGCCATCTTCCTGGGGCTAGCACAGAAGATCTACAAGCGGAAAAAGTGACCTAGAGACTGCGAGGGCGGGGAGGGGAGGTTCTCAATAAATTGTCTAACCTTCTTGTGGTTCTGTTCCTGTTTGTGCCAGCCTGGGGCGCAGCTCTCCAGAATGGGCAAGGTGGGAGGGTGGATGCACGGAAGCCGGGACTGTGGGCTTGGCTTCAGGACCCCTGGGGCCAAAAGCTTTGGACATATCAAAAGCTGCGAGGTAGGCCTAGGAGGGTGACACTAGCAAGACGTCAAGCGCTGGGGGCTGGGTCTGAGCCACGCCACGCCCATGCGTGAATGGGAGCGGCTGCGCAGAGCTAGTGGGCTGGCCGGTTGTCCTAGCGCCCCTCCCCTCCAGTCTGCGGGCCGGGCGGGGACCGTGAGAGCCGCGGAGGAGCCCAACGCAGGGGAGCGGTTGCTAGAGAACCCTGGTGAGGAGGGCTCGGGCCGGGGGTGTGGGTGGATGGATCCGGGCACGTGGGGTGGGGCAGGAGAAGGAGCTGTAAAGATGAATAGAGAAGGGGTGGGGTGGTGGCTGGATGATACAGTGCGGAGAGAATGGATAGACTCTGATATCCAGTTGGGTTCCGAGCAGGATGAAGGTGCACCACGGCTGTAGGTTGGAGCCCGACAGGGTTTGTGTGGGGTCTGTGCGGGCCGGCCTGCGATGCGGAGTTGACATGCTGACCGCTGCCCTGTCCTTCCTCCCACGCCCGCCCCTTTCAAGTATTAACCAGCCAGACGAGCCTCCTCCCTCACTCCCCCTTTTCAGAGCATCTGGGCGGGACCTCCCTTGTCCCTTTCGTCTGGGCTGAGGGGCAGGCTAGGGGGCAGGGCCAGATTGCGCCAGTGAGGACTGGGTGCGCGCGGGGTGGGGGTCTATTGTGGGCCCCATCCTTTTTCAAGCCCCCGCAGCTCCACAGAGATCCAGAGCGCAGCCGCATTCTCTGACCCTCCCCGCCCCATTCCCGGGGGGTTACGTTCGACTCCACCTGCAAACACTGCAGTGGAAACTAATGGCCAGTCTATAGCTATTTGCATCTCATTTAAATACTGTTCAAAGCAGCAGCGCCTTTCCAGGCCTGCTCCAGCCGTCAGTCACCTCGGTGTCCTTCCCGCAGCCCGCTCCCTCACTGGCTGGGTTTCACCATCCCTGTCTTCTAGGTCTGAATCTGCGGTTGCCAGGTAAGCGGATGTGAGAGGCCCAATCCTCCTGATTCTCTAGAGGTCATCCCGTCGTCGCCGGCACCATGCTGTCCCCTCAGAGGGCTTTACTCTGCAACCTCAACCACATCCACCTCCAGCACGTCTCTCTGGGCCTGCACTTGTCTCGTCGTCCCGAGCTACGGGAGGGGCCCTTGAGCACATCCCCTCCCCCAGGGGACACTGGGGGCAAGGAGAGCCGGGGCCCCTGCAGCGGGACCCTGGTAGATGCCAATTCCAACAGCCCAGCCGTGCCCTGCCGATGCTGCCAGGAGCACGGGCCAGGCCTAGAAAACCGACAGGACCCAGCACAGGAGGAAGAAGGGGCTGCCTCTCCCTCGGACCCGGGCTGCTCTTCCTCTCTCAGCTCCTGCTCAGATCTTAGTCCTGATGAGTCTCCCATCTCAGTCTACTCGCGGGACCTCCCTGGCGACGAGGATGTCCACCCTCAGCCCAGCATCATCCCCCTGGAGCAGGGCTCCCCACTGGTTTCTGCAGGCCCTGGCGCTTGCTCCCCCGACAGCTTCTGTTGCTCTCCTGATTCCTGCTCTGGAGCTTCCTCCCCACCGGACCCTTGCCTGGACTCCAACTGCAACGCCCTGACCACCTGCCAGGACCTCCCTTCCCCAGGGCTGGAGGAAGAGGACGAGGGTGGCGAGCAGGACCTCCCTACCTCCGAGCTCCCGGAAGCCGATGACGGGAAAATCGATACTGGGAAAACCGAACCCAGTTGGAAAATCAACCCCATCTGGAAAATTGACACAGAGAAAACTGAAGCTGCCTGGAAAATCACTGAGAACAATAACTCTGGTTGGAAAATTAATGGAAGTACTAACTCTAGCTGGACAACTGAACCTGGAAAACTCGACACCGGTAGGAAAACCTTCACAGGAATAATTGATTCTGGCTCGAAAACAGATGCAGGGAAAATTGATGGGGGATGGAGAAGTGACGTCAGCGAGGAGCCGGTGCCCCACCGGACAATCACGTCCTTCCACGAGCTGGCCCAGAAGCGCAAGCGGGGCCTGGGGCTGCCCCCCGTGCCGCAGGCCAAGAAAGACCGCAGTGACTGGCTCATAGTCTTCTCGCCCGACACTGAGCTGCCCCCCATCGGGTCGCTGGGCGGCTCCCCGGCGCCTGCCCGGGAAGTCACCACCTTCAAGGAACTCCGGTCCCGAAGCCGGGCCCCGCCCCCGCCAGTCCCGCCCCGAGACCCCCCAGCTGGCTGGGCCTTGGTCCCACCCCGGCCCCCACCCCCACCTGTTCCTCCTCGGAGGAAGAAGAACCGACCTGGGCTGCAGCCCATAGCGGAGGGGCAGCCCGAGGAGGGCAGGGCGGGCAGCCCCACGGCTGGCGAGGAGGCCCCAGCCGCGAAGGAGCCGGAGGAGCCCGGCGCGCAGGCCGGCCTTGAGGGTAAGAGGCCGCAGGACGAAGCGGGAGGAGGGCTGGGCTTCAGCCTCGCCCACGCCTCCAAAGCTTCCAACCCGGCCCCCTGTCTCCCCTCCATTCTGTGTCACCCATCCTCCCCGTCCCGTTCTACCAGGGAGCGCTCCGGGAAAGGGAAACTGGGTGGGTTATTGGGTTACAGGACTAACTCTTTGCTCCCTCTTTCTCCCGCCCCTCCTTGCCTGGCTGCCTGTCCCGCTGCCTTCCTTCCCCTCCGCACCTGCCCTGCCAATCCCGCCTGCAGCCAGTCCCCTCCTGCTCCCTCGGCCCCTGGTTTTCCGGTTCTCGGCCGACGGGCGCCCCCTGTTGGAGGGTGGGGGCGCTGGCGCAGCTGGGTCTCTGCTCCTGGCGCCTCTGGCCGGGTGGCCTGGCCCCGGGCTGCGGCTGCTGGGGGCGCCGAGTCCCCCAGAGGAGCAGCTGCTGCCTGCCCGCCTGTCCCCGGTGGGAGCCTATTCGCCTCCGGCTCGGGGGGCGCTGCCCTGCCTGGCCAGCCCTGAGCTGGCACTGCTGCTGTCCCCGCTCTTTCCCAGAAGTAGCACCTTCCCCGCCGCGGCTCCCCCACCCCGCCAGGTACCCGCCCCCCCGCTGCCACCGCCACCTCGTCCGCCGAAGGCCCCTCGCTGGACCAGGAGCCCACCGCCTCCGCCCAGGCTACGTAAGACGGACCCGGGCAAGCCCCGCAGGCCACGCCTCAGGCGGGACCGCCCCACCCACTGTAGAGCCCCACCCATCCTCGCCCAGACCTCCGCTTTAGTTTTTTTCCCCCGGGTTACCCTGCTTGGCCCCGCCCTTCAACCTGGGCAGATGCCAAGCGAGTTCATTGGTACTGGGGAGTTTGGCCCTGCTCCCGGTGCTGGGGAAGGTTGCTGCTCTCCCCGCTGCGTGGCCCGGTCCCCCTCCCTCGAGGCCCAGGCGTAGTGGACGCGGGCTTATCAGGCTTCCACACACAGTTTAAGGGAGTCCCAGCATGTCCACTGTTAGGGACCTTGGGTCACACCCTCTGTGGAGTTCCCTGGCCAATGCGGTTCGAGCCTGACCCCCACCTTGCTCATTTGGGTGGAGGGTGAAGCTCCCTGAGCTCATTGGCTGAAGAGGTTCTGGTCATGCCTTCCCCACGAGGCCAGCCCCACGTGGGCTGCAGGGGGCGCCCTCCGCTGAGATGCTGGCGCGGGACCTGGGTTTCCCCTTTCCGGCGCCTTCCAGCCTCCCAATCCTTGGGTCTCCTCTCCCTCCGTCTCTCCTCCCATTCCCGTCTGTCCGTCTTTCCATTGGTCCTGGCTCCCCACGTGCTCCCCGGGTTTCTGTGGGCGGGCGCAAGGCTGCCCCTCCCTTCCCTCGCCCTGTCATCTCCCACCCTACTGGCCCCAGCGGGGCGGGCGGGAGGTGAATGCGGCTATCCCGCTCCGGGGCTTCCGGGATCGAGGAGGTGGGAGCTGGGCCCCGAGGAAGGGAAATGAGAAGGAGGAAGGACAGGGAGAGGGGCGGCGAGTGCTGGGATGTGTGTAGGATTTCACTCTGGGGCGTCGTTCTAGCAGCCCCATGCTCCATCCAGCCCTGTGCCCCCGCTGCCAAGACTCCTCAGCGGCAGGGGCGCTGCAGACCCGCAGGAGACGACCTGTGCGGAAGCCAGAGCCCTCGGGGTAGCGCTTAGTAAGTGTCACCGCGTTCTTCCTCCCTTACCCCAGTGCGTAGTTCCTGGTCGTTCGCCGGTGTCCCCGGGGCCCAGCGACTGTGGATGGCAGAAGCCCAGAGTGGAACTGGCCAGCTGCAGGAGCAGAAAAAAGGTAGGACGCCCGGACTCTTGAGCCCTGACTTCTGAATCAACTGCCCCTCACTTCGACCCTCCTCTCTCAGGGTCAAACTGGGTATGCCCAGGGAGAGACAGGGCGCTTTGATGCCGCTTCCCTTCCCCTCCCAGGTCTCCTGATAGCTGTCAGCGCCTCAGTGGATAAAATCATCTCACACTTTGGGGCCGCCCGGAACTTGGTTCAGAAGGTGAAGGTGTCGTGGGGAGGGTGTTGGGGGTGAGGGGATGAATGTGGCTCTGGGGGCACAGGAACGTTGGAGGTATCTGTGGACCCATGCCCACTGTGCTGCCTCCAGGCCCAGTTGGGGGATAGCCGGCTGAGCCCAGATGTGGGGCACCTGGTGCTGACCACTCTCTGTCCGGCCCTCCATGCCCTGGTGGCCGATGGGCTGAAGCCTTTCCGGAAGGACCTCATCACTGGACAGCGCAGGAGCAGCCCCTGGAGTGTGGTGGAGGCCTCCGTGAAGCCAGGTGAAGGGGGAGAGTGTGGGACTGGGGGTGGAGGGTGGGGACTGGCACAGGGCTGGGGCCTGGCTGACGGTGCCCGTGTCCTCAGGCTCCGGCACCCGTTCCCTGGGAACCCTGTATAGTCAGATCAGCCATCTGGCGCCACTGAACAGCAGCCGTAGCCGATTCCACGCCTTCATCCTGGGCCTCCTCAAGTAAGTGGCTTTCTTTCTGGCGCCCCTCCCACGGCCTGGTGACCACAGGGGTGTCGTGGGTGGGACACAGTCGTGGTGCCCCATGTTCCCAGAGAAAGCTTCCCCACTTCCAATCTCATCTCCCGTCCCCCAGGCAGAGGCGCCTGGAGTCTTCACTGCCCTGAACTTCTGTTTCCTCCTTTCTCCCCCAGCACTAAGCAGTTGGAGCTGTGGTTTTCCAGTCTCCAGGAAGATGCAGGTCAGAGGCTCAAGTGGGAGAGGATGGGGTTGCTAGGCTCTGAGGGAGGGAGGAAAAGGGATCTCTTCTGTTGCTTCCCACTGATGCCAGAATGATCTTAATCCTGATCTATGATCTTATTACTCTCCTTCTTAAAACTCTTTCAAGGAGTCCCATTGCCCATAGGAGAGACCCAAATTCTCACAGTAACCTCCCAAGTCTTGGTTGTCTGGCCTCTGCCTTCTTTCCCTGTCTCCAGGTCTGGGGATTTCCCTGGTTCTGCCACAGTCTTCCTTTCCAGTTTTTCCTGCCTCAGGGCCCAACTTTTGCTGTCTCTCCTGCCTTCTCATTACCTTTCCACCTTCTGACTAGGCTAACACCCACCCCCCATTTTGCTCCCATAGCCCTCATATCCTCCTTTCTGTTACTCAGTTTTTTGTCACCACGTGTTCTGCGGGCATCTCCTTCTCTAGGCTGCGGTTCCACATAGGCAGGGATGTGTCAGCCTTGGACCCCATCACGTCCCCTTCTCTCTCTGCTCCAATGCCTGGCGTTGACTGGTAGGCTGATGCAGAGGGTCCTCTGGGACTAGGCCCGGCTGGGGCTCACGTTAGCCTGCTCTTTCCCAGGCCTGCTGTCCCTCCTGTACCTGCCCACCGGATTCTTCTCTCTGGCCCGGAGTGGCTGCCCCTCCCTGTCCACGGAGCTGCTGCTCCTGCTGCAGCCATTGTCGGTGCTCACCTTCCACCTGGACCTACTCTTTGAGCACCACCACCACCTGCCCCTGGGCCCGCCTCAGGCCCCTGCCCCCCACACCTCGCCTCCAGCCCTGCAGCAGACTATGCAAGCCATGCTGCACTGGGGGGGTCGGCTGGCCCAGAGCCTTCGGGGGGCTTCTGGGGAGACTCCTCCAGGCCCTTCAGCCTCCTCAAGCCCTCCTACACAAGGCAGCTGGTGGAAGCAGCTGACCCAGGCCTCCCGGGTCTACGCCTCTGGGGGCACCGAGGGCTTCCCTCTTCCCCGGTGGGGATCCAGGCGTCATGGGACTGCAGCTGAGGGTGCACAGGAGAGATCCCTGCCCGCGGAGGAAGCGGCGCCAGGCAGAGGCATATGGCTGGGGAGACTGTTTGGAGTGCCTGGGGGCCTCACAGAAACTGAGAGCGGAGCCCCAAAATCCAGGTAATAGGGTACCTTGTCCCCCCTCCATGACCTCTGACCCCATCTCAAGAGTCCCCGGTCACCCCAATTTCAAATCTATAGTGATTCTTTAGCAGAGGCAGTCTGTTTTTCTACAGCTGGGAGCTAAAAATGGTTACTTTCTTAAGTAAGGTTATGTTATAATGCTTATATAAGTACGTACATAGTGTTCTGCATATTGCCTCTTGACCCTCAAAGCCAAAAATATTTACTATCTGGCTCTTCAGAAACAGGAAAACAATTGCTGACGCGTGCTCTAGGGTTTGACCGTTGGTGGCTCTTTAATGGCTCAGGTGCTCTCTAGCGAGCCTCTGGCTCTCTCCGGGCCTGCTGCTTCCATAGGTCCCTTTGTGATTTTGGGTGTTGTAGACCTTTGTTGTTGCCACCTCCCTAATAACCCTAAAAGCACGTGTGTCCCACGACTGCCACTCTGTCCTCAGTGGTGACCAACTCCTTACCTCTTTTGAACCACAGTCAGGCCCCTCAGCCTCTTCCTCCCTTCAAAGCCCTGAGTTCTTGGGTTCTTTTTCTGGAGGTGGGGTGATCTCTGTGACCCTTCATCCTTTCTTCCAGGAGACCATCCAGCTGGCTGCCCCCGACAGTGAGTGTATTGACTCTGGTGAAGCGGGGGGCACCTCCCGAGACTCCCTCATCTCCTGAAGAGCTTGAGGCCTCAGCACCCAGCATGGTGCAGACCCACAGGTCAGGAGGATTGGGGAGCTTGCACTGGTGTGCATGTGTGTGTTACGTTTTCTATGTGTGTGTGTGTATTTCTGTCTTCGCAGAGTGGATGGGAGGTAGTGTAAAGGCCTTGGGCTCTAAAGTCAGACAGTGCTTAGCCTGCATTGCATCTTTGCTTTTTATTGATGTGACACTAATTTCTCTGGGTCTTAGTTTCTTTCTCTGTAAAAAGAAGATAATTTACACCTTTGTTATGGTTGTTGTGAAGACTAAAGATGGTTCTATAAAGGCATTTGGCACATAAGTACATGCCCGTTTAGTGGTAACTTTTATTACTGTGTGTGTACATGGGTGTGCCGAGGTGTGTCCACTGAGGGATTGTACTTCCCTTTAGTGGGGTCTTCTAATTTGCCACCAGGGGCTTCCTTTGGGTTTTCTCAGTCCACTGAATGAGACTTCTTGATTTTTCATTCATTCAGCAATATTTTGTAAGTGCTTATGCTTACTATGTGCCAAGCATTCTGCTAGGGGAGGGAATGCAAAGGTAAACATATTGGAGTCCCTGCCCTCGAGGAATTTGTAGCCGAGTGGAGATCCCAGTGAATAAATCAACAGTTACAATTCTGTACGGTAAAGACTAGGAAAAGAAGAGTGAGTCCTTTTGGGCCATACAGACAGGGCTTCTTCCTCAGGTTTGGGGACTCAGGGAAGGCCCAGTGATGGTGTGGGATGTGCCTCTGGCCCAAGGAACAGTCTGCAAAGGCAGTGAGGCCCAAATGTAGTAAGTTAGGAACTCTGGGTACATGATTGGCAGTGGCTGCAGTGGACGATGCTGGCAGCAGTGATGGGGAGGCTGGAGGCTTCACTGGCTGTAGGCCAGTGAAGGAACCTGGACTTCACTCTGAGGCAGTGGGAGCCATTAAAGAGTCTTAAGCCTGCAGTCATTCTTGCTTGTGTTTTAGAAGGATCTCTGACTGCTGTGTGGAGAATGCAGCTAGGGAGAGAGGCTAAGAGAGATTCAGGGAGACCAGTTGGATTATATGCAGTGGTCCAGAGAGAGAGGATGGAGATCTAAACTAGGATGGTGGCAGTGGGTGTTGAAGAGAGATAGATGGAGTAGTGGGAGATACGAACACCAAACAAGTTTTGGTGATTGATTGGATGTGAAGAGTGAGACACCCTGGTTTTTACCAGGAGCAAATGGGTGGAAGGTGGTGCTGTTTACTACTATAGGGGAAACAGAGGCTTTGGAGGGTTAAGATGAGTCATTTAGTTTGCATATGTCGAATCTGAAGCATCAGAGAAGTGCAAATCGTGTCAAATAAGCAGCTGAAGAGTGAGTTTGGAGCCCAGGAGAGGGCTGGGGCCCCAGATGAAATCAACATGTTGATAGATGGTCCCCGCATCTCTTCCAGAGCCCGGTGTTCACTGAGCTGAACCAAAAGGGATGCTTCACACAGTGGGAAAGTGTGGCCTGGGGACGGCTGGGCACCCCCACTTCACTTCACCCTAACATCTCCCTCTGGCTCCCCACAGGGCAGTCCGTGCTCTCTGTGACCACACAGCTGCAGGACCCGACCAGCTGAGCTTTCGGCGTGGGCAAGTGCTGCAAGTTATTACCACTGTGGATGAGGACTGGCTCCGCTGTGAGCGGGATGGAGTGGAGGGACTGGTGCCTGTCGGGTATACCTCTCTTGTTCTCTAGGCCTAGGATCTTTTCCTTTCCTGCATATCTCTCCCTTCTGTCATCTGGGAATGGAATGGCCTGTGAACACTAACCCGTGTAAACTGATCATCCTGGAAGCATTTTCCTTGTCTGCAAAATGACACTTTCCTCTCACGTCAATTTCTGCTAATATGTGAAATAAACTTTCTGTTTCCCTCCCACGCCCATCTGTAAGGTGAACTCTGCTCTTCTTCCAAGTATATAAAAAGGAGTTTCCCTCCATGCACTCTCTTTCCTCACTCCCATTTGTATAAGAGACTGTCTCCCTTCCTATCTGCAAAATGGAAATCTAGCCCCCTTCTACCTTTTTCATCTCTAAGTGGACTGTGCCAGTACAGTGTATGCCTCAGTCCCCAAGACTGGAAGGGCCTCTAGTCTCCTTCCTGTGTATGGAATCTTCCCCCACTCCACCCATCCCACGTTGCCTGTATTTATTATGTATTCATGCTGTACTAGGTGCTGAAGTCTGGACACCCCTGGTGGGTGGGCCAGTGGTGTTGGTCTGCCTCCTTCCTCCTTTGTCCCAATAAAGTGTGGGAGTTGAATGTGTGTGTGTGTGTCACTGTCAGTTTCAGGACCTAGGCTGTGGGGGAGGGGAGGAAGGCCCCCCACCCCCATGGGAAGCCCATCGGAAATGCTTCCTTCCTAGCCCAGGTTCAGTTCTTATTCCCTGAGAAACAGAGAAGTGGCCCGATTGGTGCCTGAATCTCAGAAGTGTGTCTCTATTCTGGGACTTGATTGCTTTGTTTTGTAAGACTGATATGGTAGAAGCCTGAGTAAATATGGGAGGGTAGGGAAGACTTACATGGCCCTTGAAATTGTACTCATTAGATTGATATCTGAGGTGAAGAGGAGGATTAAAGGGCTGCAAGAAGTGACACATTTTTTCTATTTAATATCACCATTCCATGGTGATATAATTTCAGAAAGTGAAATAACTTGACATCTATTACTTTACTAATGAGTTTCCTTTCAGTCTTTTGAAATGAGACTAGCTATGACGCTCTAGAGCTTTGAGGATGTTGCTGGAAATCACTATAAATGATTGCCTAGAGGAGAAAAGGTTAGAAGAATAGAAAACTATATTTGTAACCGGGCAACAGGAAAGTTAGGGGGAAGCTGAGAACTGAGGTGAAAACACAGGGGAAAGAAATCTGGAAGTTTTCCTGCAACTTTGGGAACTTGGCTGAAGAGCACAATGGGCTGATGACAGGAGAGGGGACTTGGGGAAATAAAAACCTCAGATCCAAAGCTTTGGAAATGCTCAGGAGCAGACTTGGTTACACTCAAATTTACTTTTGCCATTTTCTAAGGGTTAACATTCCACATTCCTGGCCAATTTGTTATTCGTCTGCTCCTTGCTTTAATTTTGCTTTTTGTGTTTGACTGCCCTCTCAACTTTAACCTGTTTGTATTTCAGGTGTTTTCTAGGGTCATGCTCCTCAAACTGGATTCTGAGGGCTATGGGGAATCCCTCATTAACAATCCCTCCTATTCTTAGGAGGCTGAGTACTCAAGTTTATGAAGCTTCTCCAATTGCAAATTATTATTGCAAAAGAAGTTTTTATTTTTATAATGTTTGACGTTTTAAAACAGATATGGAAGATTGCTATTATTTTGACTTTGGGACCAATATTTCTCAAAGTGAGATCTGCAGAGTAATCTTGGGGTGGCGCATGATTCCTAAAGTTCCAGAAATCTTACACTGACACAGAGCTTTCATTGCTCATGATTCAACCTGCCTTCTCCTTTTTCTAACTCCTCTCCCCACGTGCTTAGTTTTAGCACAGTCCTAGGATGATACCGTTAGAGCATAACCAGTGAGATCCAGCCTCAGGCACTATTTGCGGTCAGAGCCTGATGATGCTCAGGCTTGCGTAGGTGGTAACGGAGCAGTGGAACTTCCTTGCAGAACATCATGAAATAGACCAAGCGTTGATATAAAATTGTTTTGTACTTTTATTAGGTGTAGCAGATACCAAAAGGTTAAAAAACTTCAAGATAAAAAACAAGAAAAATTAACTAAAATTACTGTACTGTTTTGCAGCCATGAAGAGACTATTATGCAAGAGTAGGTGAACTCTTGTCCTTGTAGGAGTGGGATCGAGCTCTCACAGTCAGTTGTCTCAATGCTTCTGAGCAACTGTCTTCCAGCTGAACTCAAAGCCTAAACGTCCAAACCATGTCTGGAGCAAAATGCTGCTAGGTTTCTCAGTTGTTGGCAGGAGTGGATTTATCTTAGTAGGGTTACACTTTGGCTATTTCTGACACTTTCCTATTTGCGGATGAACATAAAGATTTTGGAGTTCTGGCTCCAACACTAGTTCCTGGGTGATCTCAGGCAAGTTACTGAACCTTCCTGAGCTTTGGTTTTCACTGCTACAAAATGAGAATAACAACTGCAGAGGGCTATTATGAGGATTAACTAACTAGCTATGTGATCTCGGGCAAGTTTCTTAACCTCTCTGTTGCTTCAGTTGCCTCACTTACAAAATTGGGTTTGGTCCCGACCTGAAGGGGCTGTTGTGAAGATTAATAAATAAATACATGTAAACTGCTTACGATGGAAATGGTCTAACACATGGTGGCCTAAAGTTACTATTGGCAAACTTGGAGGTTGCTAATGAATATTAAATAATGTATATATGTGCAAGAGATGGAGATACACATTATTATGTTGATCCGTTAGGCTGGGCCCAGACCAAAAAGATCCTAGTATTGAGGAAAAGGCTTTATCCAATAGTCAATGGCAGTGAGTGTGCCCATGTGGGGACCAGGATGCTGATGATGTGGTTTTAAAAAGATCTCTTTGGAAATAGGATGGAGAAGACTGGAAGATAAATGGAGGATAGGAAAGGAGAAAAAAATAGCAAGCTCACCACTCTGCAGTTAGGAAAAGTTTTTTCCTTTTAATACTAGACTTTCAAGGATTGAGATGCAAGCTTTTTATGCAATTACATCCAATGTTAAAATTGGTAATACATAATTTACAAAGATTAACATCAAAACAATCATCTATTTAGATATGCTTTTGTAAAAAGGAAATATATTAGCAGCATTTATATTTTCCGCAATCACACAGCCTACAGACATGCAGACTAACTCTGTATCTATTTGCAGTGATGTAGTGCTTTGCCCCGCATTTCAAACACCAAAACCCACCTGGCAGCTAGGGGGTTCTTTTTGTTTCGTTATTATAAAATAACCGAAAAATAAAAAAAGGCATTAATTTCTACACCAGTAAGAAAAAACAAGTTTTTGCACTTACCTAACATTTGATTGTCTAAAAAACATTTCAGTTTTTAGTCTTTCAACAAAAGAAAGATAAAATGACAGAGCGTAGTGTCTTTTGCTTCTGTTCTCTCATTTTACAAAGTTTTTTTCTTTTTTTTTCTTTTTTAAAATTTTAGTGTTTAACACTATTAAAGGAAACATTGAGTTTTAATCTCTTTCTTGTCATTTTCCTGCTTTTGACTAAAAGGAGACCCCCAAAGTGCCCCTATTCCCACCTCCCTCCCACCCAGCTCCCTGCAATGAAAACCAAAAGAAATCACTCAAACGGGCTTGGACATGCGATTTTTCCAGCTCCACACGTGAGTATCTTATACCCAGGTCTCTTAGTAATGTACAGTGCTTCTCTACAGTAAGAAAATACTCCAAACTATTTTCTTAATTCTCTTTTTTCTTTAATAAAATATTTATTCTGCTTTTTCTCTGCTCAAGGGGATCTTTGGCATCCCCTGTCTCTTTTGTTTTGTTTTTTTTCCTCAAGATTGACACAGAAAGGAGAAAAAGAAAAAAAATTCAATGGAATGGAAGGTGGTCATTGTTTCTACCTAAACAAGTCAGAGCATCGTCATCATAAGGGGAAATGTACAATTAGGACAGCATTGGTCCAATATTAGAAAAAAGTAATGGGGACATGTTTACTATTGTATTGCTTACTAATCACGCAGCAGATATATATATATATATATATACATACATATATATATACACACACAACTTGGCACATTTAAAAACCATCTTTTCTCTTAAAGAACATCTAAAATGTATATGCATATGGATGTCTGAGAAGACAACAAAGCAAAGCTTTTTAAATTTTATTTTTAAAGAGACAGTATTGTCTGGTAACTTCTGGTCAAGAGGATGGGAAGGAAAGAGACACCCTGGATATCCCTTCTGGTGATGAAAACATCAGGAGGGTGGAGGAAAGATGGGACTAGGGGTGGGGAGAACACACTGTCTCTTTAAGAGATGGACATTGAAAACTGTACAATTAAGAAAACAAGAGTAGTGTTTTCAATTGATAATCTACACTCACAACAAATACTCTGATAGGTGAATACTGCTCAACAGTTTATGTAGTGACTTTTGTTGGGGGGGGTTAGAGTTCATTTTTATGTAGGTTTTAGAATGATTTTATTTTGAAATGAATCTCCATTCGCACAGCACAGCAGACACACAAGAACCACAGCGCATACACAGCACATGTGCTGGCGGGGGCCTGGCCTTCTCATTAGAAAAAAATATGTTCGGCAGGTTATGAAGGTTAAAACAACAATAATTACAATAAGTACTATGCCCTTCTGACCCCATGGGGGCCTTCTCTATTCCATGATTCCATTTTGGGGAGGAGAAGTAGGGAGAGGGGCAACAGTTCCAAGTGCTTTGAGTTGTCAACTCACATTTTACTTTGACCTGGATGGGCAAGAAAGGAGAGAGAAACTTTCCTAGTCAGGGATCTGGAAAGAAGCCCCAGCTACTCTTTCTGTTTTAGGTTTCTGGGGTAGCTCTTAGAGCCTATAGAGAACAGATGGGGTACGGGTGGGGATCCTGGCCCTATCCCTTTGGATTTTGAGTTTTTACCTGGGTATAGGAAGCAGCTTCTTAGCAGTGCCTGTGGCATCAGAGGATGACACAGAAAAACCCAAGCTGGGGGGAGGGGCAAGTGCTGTAAAGTACCAAAAGGTTCTGGTCATCCCCAATGTGCTCTGCCCTCCTCCCTACATTATTAACCCTCAGGGTAAAGCAATGGAGAGGAAAACAAGTTAAACTGAACTGTTTAGACAGATCCCGTTCCTCTTCCTCTCCACTAGCTCCAAGGTTTATTAAGTACCTAATGTCAACGACATGGCCCCATTCCCCTTGCTGGACGGACCCTTCCCACCCCTGTCTACACTCAGAGAACAGGAGGCAGGACTGTTAGCTCCACTGGATCCCAGATGCTTGAGGTTCTCATTCTTTGAGGTTCACTTCCGAAAGCTATTTTCTGGGATGAACAAAGTACGCCTTCGCAGTTTCCTGCCTGATCCTTCCTCTAGCAAGTAGGTCACATCGATGGCTGAAAAGAGAAACAAGGAGACTCCTCAAATACCACCCTCCCACCCCTTATTCCAGATCTGAGCTCTAAGGAGATCACAGGAGTTCAATGATTCCTTTTCTGACCTATAAGCAACTTAGGCCTTCATCTGGCCCTCGATGAAAAAAGTTGTTCTCTAGGGAGGAGATCCTCTCACCTCCCACAGTTTCATTCCCAAGATACAACTAAACGAAGGCCCATGAAAGAACTACACCATTTTCCTAGAATACTTTCTGTTCTGGGCAAGTAAGTAGAAGTTGTTTTTTCATTCTCTCTCCACTAATTTCCCATTTATCTTAAATCCTAGATATGAGCCTGATTCTTCTTACCATTTTTTCCAGGGATTTTTTCAAGGAGATTGAGCAAGATCTGGTTGAGTCGTTCCCGTTGGTTATGCCGTCTTTCTTCAGGGGTACAGGCTGGTTGGGGATCTTGACTGCTTTCCTCTGTTTTTTTTTCACCCTCACTGACTTCAGCAGTGGCCCTCTCCTGTTCTGGCTCTTCCAGGTTGGGCATCTCATTGGCTGCTTGCTCCTGACTGGCCAGTACCTCTTCAATCAAGGGCAGAGCATCATCCTCCTGGCCCAGGTCTTTTAGGGGTGGCTTTGAGCGCTCGGACTTCCAGGATGATCTGCCAGAAGGATATGTGAATTTAGAGCAAAGCTGAGCAGGGCACTTGGGGAAGAAAGGGGAATGAAGGGAAGAGACCTCAGATGGCTTGTGATCCTGGAGTCTAGCTGTTAGAGCTTGGCTCAAGAGGTAAGAACCTTGGCTCTGGTCTTCATTTTATTATTATTTGAACAAATCACTACCTTTCCCTGAAATTTAATTCCTATTTGTAAAATTCAATTTTTCTTCTTTCAGGAATCCAAGTAATCGATAAAATATACCAGAGCTGGTAAAATTGCTTAGTTAGTTCTCACTGATTGCTTCATGAGTACAGAGAAATATGGCACAACTATAATAAGTACTTAAATGGAGTTTTTACTTTGCTGGAATCTCTTTTCACATCTATTATCTAATATTTTTTCCCTTATGGTAAGCTATAGATGTAGGTAAAGCAGTTGTTATGCCACCATTCAAAAGAAAAGGAAATTCAAGTCAAGTCTTCAGTGCTCATTGTCCAAAAACATTCCTCATGTACAAAACAAGCAAAAATAAAAACTATAAACCCAAATTGTTCAGCTAAAACTGTGCACTTCTAGCTACTTCTGTTCCTTGAAAACAGAGGTCCCAAGAGCTGATATACTTTAGAGTAATGGGGAAAGTTTGCAGAAATCTAAAAAAGAGACCTTTATGAATCTGTCTAGAGTTCAGTTCCAAATCCTCTCTTCTTTACCTCAAATCTTTGCAAATTTCCCTCCCTGCCCCAATTAAGGCTCCATAATGAGACCACAGCTATTAAAGTCTAGTTCTTCCATATTACGGTTGGCACTACAATGGGTTACTCTGTCAGAGAATCCCCAATCCTAGCAGTGGGGCTCTTGCTCCATTCAAGTTCTTGGTCAATCCTTTAGGCTCCTCACATTCCCCATGGGACTCACCGCCCTCCGTTCCTCTTGTAGTTGTCTGGGACATAATGAGGCTGCAGAGAAGAAAAGAAATGGTAAGTGCATTGCAGAAGCTGGCAAAGCTGGATCAGATGATCTGGGGCCAACTCAGGATAAGGGAAGTGGGGAGGTAAGGAGGTAAAGGAAGAAAAAATAGGGCTAAAGCCCTTACAGGCTGGGTGACTGTGTTTGAAGGTCAGAAGTTCAGTGCTTTTATTAATCTGTAGACCACAGTGGTTTTTAGCATTCTGTAAGCTTAGAATGACAGTAGAAGGGATAGGCTCATAATTCTCTTTGACTCATGTCAACTTTTAAGTAGTTAAGGTTGGGGTTTCAAAGCTAATCAGTGAGCTGCTGACTGCAAGCAAGACCAAGGAAGTCTAGATGAGAGGCAGGGCTTGGTGGCAGGCAGAGAGAACACAAAATAAATACTGTTAAGAGAAATCCAAAAATAACAGTAAGAAAAGTAGGGACATAAAGGTTTGGCTTTCTTGTTAGACCATTTCTAAGCATTCCAGGATGAGAACTATGAATTTTGATAGGCCCATTAAATAAAGACTCAAGGATGAGGAGCTTAGTCTAGGGTTTCATTATAGCAAATAGATGGATGGATGACCAAAACCTTTATGGAATGACGAATGGCACAAAATAATTGGAGGAGTATCTTCACAACAATTTCAAAGAAAAAATACAGGCTGAAAATGAAAATGTTAACTGATTATTTTCCAGGTAGTGGGATAATACACAATTTTTTCTTCTTAATGCATCTGTACTTTTCAAATTCTATATAATGATGATGTCTTACATTTCAAATCCAGGGATAAAAAGAAACAGCACTGAATTATTTTCACCAAAGGTTTCTTCAGGGTTCTTCCTATTCTTTCTACTTGCTTCTTAAAATTATGGGTGTGAAAAACAAAACAAAAACCTACAATATGGGGCTCAAGGACAAAGACTGTAAAGAAGGGGAGAGAGAAAAAAGAGGAAAACCTGATTAAAAAAGTGTAACCGAAATCAACAATTTCCTGAGACACAGCCCATGCCAGGAAATGCAGAATAAATGTATTCATGCTGTTCAAACATCCCAAATAGAGATGGAGATTTCCATAGTTTGGTATGGAAACAGGATGAAGAAGCAGAGAGCCACTTGAAAATTCTTATTCTATGAATTACATCCATGAACTAGACTGTCCTGACACAGACAGTTAAGAGAGGAAGGAGACTTACTGAGAAATCTCTTTTGGGAGTGAGCTTCTTGGGGAAGTGATCAAAGGCATAGGGTTTGGTGCAGACAGGATAGCGGTTCCGGTGGATCTTGTAAAACAGGTGTGCTGACTTGTCAAGCCGATAATCACAGATGTACACATCTTGCTCCTTCACTCCTTTGGGTCTCCCTACGAGTCCAAACACTGTTAAAGAGTCCTCTGATTTTCCCTTCTCTCACCCTGAGCTGCCCAGAGACCACCACACACCATTGGGAGAGCAGCTAGACCTTTAAGAGGGAAACATTGTAGATTTTTTTTTTTGAGGAAGATTAGCTCTGAGCTAATATCTGCTGCCAACCCTCCTCTTTTTGCTGAGGAAGACTGGCCCTGAGCTAACATCCGTGCCCATCTTCCTCTACTTTATATGGGACGCCTACTACAGCATGGCTTGCCAAGCAGTGTGCATGTCCGCACCTGAGATTGAAACCGTTGAACCCTGGGCCACCGAAGTGGAACATGCAAACTTAACTGCTGTGCCACCGGGCCGGCACATTGTAGCTATTTTGAGAAGGAGAACAACTAAACATTTGGTGATTGCATAAAAAAGGAGTTCCGAGACACTAGTATCAGAAAAGGAGAAAGGGAATCTAAGAGTTGAAGGGCATATTATAGGATGGAAGGAAACCAGATATGCAAATTATTTGAGTGCTGCAGGGATTTTTGAGGGAACATTTTGAAGGGAAAACAGCAGATTATGGGGAAGTTATGAGAAAAGCATGGCAGTATAAATGAGGGAAGCACATTTGGAAATGGATACTTTATAACTGTGAGATGGAGGAGTCATCACTATCAAGGGGCTCCAAGCAGTTTTTGAATGAAATATATATTCTTCTGGACTATTTTGCTATGATACTAAGGGAAAGAGCTAGACAACTGAACTCTGCTTATCATGACAACTAACATACATTGAGCTTGTACTGTGAGCCATAAACTGGGCTAAGTGCTTTTGTAGATTATTTCATTTAATCTTTAAAAAACTCTCCAAAATAGATACTAATCCCTATTTTCAGTAGGTTAAGTAACTTGCCCAAGGGCACACAGGTAAAAGTGGTGGAGCTAAAAATTTGAAATTAGATTGCCTGACTCCACAGCCTACATCGTTAACTATGAAGCTTACAAAACTATTGTGCTTTTTTTGTTTGTTTAATGTATAGTATTGATGATCGCCTTAATGATTCTGGAACGGTGGGTGAAGGAACATATCTTCCCACAAATGCTAACAGAGTGCTAAGTACAAAGTATTAAAAATGTTGGTTAATTAAAAAAAGAGAATGAACACTTATTGAGTACCAAACACTAGGTAAAAGAAAGAAAAAAGACAGTATAGCTCTCTAAAGCTTCACAGCTGGCCTTGGATAATCTTTTTCTTTTTTGAGGAAGATTAGACCTGAGATAACATCTGCCGCCAATCCTCCTCTTTTTGCTGAGGAAGGCTGGCCCTGAGCTAACATCCGTGCCCATCTTCCTCTACTTTATATGTGGGACGTCTGCCACAGCATGGCTTGTCAAGTGGTGCCATGTCTGCACCTGGGATCCGAACCAGTGAACCCTGGGGCGCCGAAACGGACTGTAAGCACTCAATCGCTGCACCACTGGGCTGACCCCCCTTGCATAATCTTTTATCAGATGGAGACAACAAGAATGGAATGGGCAATTGTAGACCAATGAATGGGGGATAGGAGGTCATTTCTTAACTAGCCCAGATCACTTGCCTTTACAATACGTATAAAGGTCCAATACACAACAGGTCCCCACCACAGCCTCCAAGGGAATGATCTCATAGAGTGGCACCCGAAATAGTTCATTGTGATAGAACCGACGGGATGGAGAGTGGTGGGTTTCATGGGGACGGAAATAATGGTGACCAAAGGCAAACCGTTCCTCTCTAAAAAGAGAAAAAAAGAGAAGGGAGAGGTTTAGTTGATTTGCAAGATCCTAGTGAATATTCACTTTTTGCTGGTAGGGCACAGCTGGAAGAAAAGAGACAGGACCTCAACACATACTTTTCATTCTTCCAAAGCTTCTCAATGCGGAAGATGTCAAGTTTATCTCGGTTAATGTGAGATAACAGTCGATAGGACTGACGGACTGGGTGGCCATCAGGGGTGCGCCGACTGTCCCTCATCAGATACACACAGTCACCTAGGAAGGCAGAGAACACAGAAGAAAGTTAAAATGATTCCTATGTGAATTCTGTTAGGCATCCACTGGACTGACCCAAGGTCTACCTACATAGAAAGGACTTAAAATCTGAAACAATAAATACAGAGAGCTACAACCAACAGTCTAAATGTGATGGTAATTCTAGATTATGAGAATGACGTGAGAGACGTCTTCCATCTCTTAGACTTCCTATATGTCTTTCCCAGTCTTAAAATTAGCTTTATAATACTCTGGTCTGTCCAAATTAGTTTTATTTGGTGGAGGGGAAATGTATGCAAGTCTAAAGATTAAAGGATATAAAAACCTATATTCTATTGCTATTTAAGGTCATATGGAGAGAATGACTATTATGCAGATAGCAGATACCTCCTACTATTCAGAAAGGTCAGCTTTGAGACGCAGGGTCAGCTCCTGTGTACGCACCTTGACGAAGCAGCAAGTCATCTCGGAGCAAACAGATGAAGTACACACAGCCAGGTTGGGCATAGTGGGGCCGAGGGATCATGGGTACCTCCTGATAAGAGCAGAAAGCCAATGGATAAGGCCTAGGACTACTACATCCAACCTACTGATCTCTATTCAAGAGGAAAAGAACTAAAACCTAAATTTCCCCACCAATTAAGACTCATTGTTTAGTGATTTCAATACACCACCGATATAAAAAAAAGATGAAAGCAACCAGTTGTTAAACTTGGAAAATTGAAGGTAGGGGACAAAGGTGAGGGGCTAAATATCCCAAACTATATTCTATGAAGCACTAATTGTATGGTCAGTCTGTGCCATCTAGGGGCATCTGAAAATACGTGAAGGGGGACTTTGATTGTTACAGTGATTGGGGGAGGGTACTAGCATTTAGTGTCCAAGAGCCAGGAAGGTCAAACTTTCTGGCATCCCTCACAACAAAGAACTGTCCACTCAAAATGACAATAGCACCATTGTTAAGATATATTGTCTAAATACTTCCTTTTATAGAGGTGACTTGCCCAAAATCACACATATAAATACAGGAGAACCAAGACAAAAACCCATTTAATAACCTGGGCAAGTTACCTAACCCACTGTCTCTCCTGGAAAGTGGGCCTAAGATTAACTTTTGTTGACTCTGAGTCTAGTGCTCCTTGCACTTAAACATTGCTTAACATATATGATACTTAAAGTACTCAAGTTCCGGACTTTACAAGCTACTTCTTTTATGGATAGTTGATAGTGTTTATAAAAAACATAGTTTATATAGATCCACTCCTTCCATAGATTTCTGAGTATTTTATTTTCCCTTTGATCACACTTCTGAGAAAAGGAAGGGCAGAATTTATGACTCTCAATGTAAAGTATAAGAAACTGAGGCCCAGAGAAATTGAGTAACTTATCAAAGGAAATTCAGTGCATCAGGAGCAGAGCAGGACATGTGCTACGTTTTCTACTTTTAGATCAGAATATTGTCAGAGGGCTGCTTACTCTGTCCACAGGCCTTGGATCACACTGCTCACAAAGGTAGTGCTCCACATCTGAATTCACTCCCATACAGTCACAGTGTTGCCACACCTGTAGAAAAAAAAGTGTGTGTGTGTGTGTGGGGGGGGGGCACTGCTTAGATTTACTGAGACAAGCCCTGAGGGCTAAGAATAAAAACAATTAGCAATAGGACAGGGTAAAGGAAACAGGAACTAACGGATAAATGGGTGAGTGAGAAATTAGAGCTACATGGTAAAACAGGGGGAAAAAGAATAAGGACTTGTTTAAACACAAGTATATAGACTGGTTCATAATACATAGATCTGGGCAAATAAAATGGGGAGATAGATAGAGAATAGGAAGATAAATGTATATAGTAGCTATTACTTGCTAAGTGACATACATCAATGATAGAAGTATTGTGAAAGGCTTTACAGTTACAAAATGTTTTTATTTCCCTTATCTAATTATATCCTCCCAGCAATCCTATGTGTTACTCATATCTCTACTTTCTATATAAAGTAACAAGTTCAGATGTATCAAATGGGGATATTAGGGCTTAAATGCAGGCCTTGACTCCTTCATTAGGAGCTCTAAACATTGCATTTCATCTGTATTAATGCTACATAGATTATAGTACCTCTAATGTTTTTCACGATAAAGCACTATCCTAAACATTATCATTCTTCTTGATCCAGATTACTTAAGAGGTATGCAGTGGAAAGTGGGCAAAAAGAATGGGAGATAGAAAAAGAAAGGAAAGAGAAAATGAAACAGATATAAAAAACAAGAAAGACAGTATGGTGAACAGTGAAGGAGAAGAGAAACCAAGGCAACGTTAAAACTCATAAAAAGCCGTTAAGCGAAGCCAAAAGAGACATGGGCTGCTTCATGAATATGGTCACCATGTTCATCAGGACTAGGCATCGGCTTCATCTCCTGACCCTCACCATGCACTTGTCACACTGGATCATGAGGCCTTCATCCTTGTAGAGGCCACAGATACAGCGGATGACATCATCGTCCTTCTCATGCCCATTCTCCTTCTCAGAGACTGAGGTCTCACTGCTGTCTGCCTCACTTGCTGTCTCTCCCACAATCTCATCAATTTGGGCTGATGCCTCGTGCCGGGCATTGTAATAGGCCTTTCGTAGGCGGCAAACATCTCTCCCAATTGGGGATTTACGCCCGTAGTACTTCTGAAGAAAGCAGAAGAAAGAAATCATTTGGTTTTCTCAGTATGGCTTAAAAATATACCTGAAGAGATAGCAGGATTTTCTTTATCTTCCCATTATGGTTAACAGATTCTCAATACCATCAAATACAGTGCCAAAACAACTGAAAATGAACTAAAATGAATTAAAATTAGAATCTGCATGGTAATTTTTCCATTTGCTCTATTTGTTCTGTTATTCAATCCCTGTCACAGGATATATTGTCCACTAGATCAAATGCAAAGTGACCATGGAATAAGAATTAATATTACAAGCACAATGTTGTGGAGAAGCTCTCCATTTACCTTTGTCTTGCAGGTATTAGGGACAGAGCTAAAAGTTTTAAATATATATGGAAGCTGGATTTCAGTACAAAGAATGTTATAATTCAAGTTTGCTCTAATTCTTCTCCCACTTGTCTGTGTTTCTCTCATTTCTTCTGTCTTCAACCTAAATTCTTCCTTCATCTGGTAGCCTCTTTTGTCCTTCAAACGCCTCTCCAAGGTATTTCAAAATCACCGAATAATCACCTCTCTTCTAGGCACCATATAACATTCCATCCTCTCCTTTAAATCAGTTCAAGGCCACCTTCTCTCCAATGAGCTTTACCTATACTACAACCCATTAGTGTAATACCTCTGAATTACATCCTTAAGGTGTATTTCTAACTATTTACCTACATGTATTTCATATGTACTTATTGTCTAGAGGAAAGAAACTACAGATATGACTTAAATGTAGTAAAATGTCTGTATTATGTAAATCTAAATGTTCAATATTAAATTAGGTTTTTACAAAAATTGCTTCTTTGGGAATATGATTTAACCTTCCATTCCAGTCACATCAATGTCTTCATTATACAAGATGGTACAATATTTAGTATACTGTAACCCTTACCCTAAGGGTACTCAATAAAAATTGTTGCCTTTCTTAGCCAGAAATACGAAGGTTGATAGGAGAAGAGGACAAAAATCTTAAACTTCTAGAATAGTTCTCTTCAGAACAAACTTCTTAAATTTGTGTTTGAAGTCAGTGAAAAATACCTCAGCATTCCGAAAGACCTTGAGCATATCAGCATCAAAAGCCTCCACTGTCTTATAATAACCAATGAGGATCTGCTTCTCTATGGTGACAAGATCTAGGGGATCAGAGATCTTCTCATAATAATCAGCATTCCTGGAACATAAAGCCAGGGTGTCAATCTGGTACATTTAGTACTTTTCTAAAGCTCAGATGATTCCCACCTATGTGAACTTACTTTTTCTTTGGGGGGAGGTTCAAAAGTGGTGCTGCCAGTGCTTGTTGGGAAGAATCTGCGAAAGAACGAAAGGTTTACTAAAAGCACAATAAGATGCAACAGAGGCAAATATTAACTCCTAACTGAAAAAGTAGAACCCTCAAAATTAAAAGTTAGAAAAAAAAAATCTAAGTTTTTTTTTGAGGCCTGTGAAAAATGCAAGGACTTTTCAGAAATGTGGGTAGTTAAAGGCAGGGATCAGAAGATACTTTCAGATTACCTACACTATGAAAGATATATATGTTTGAAATGGAACACAATGTTAGTTGAATATGAGAACTTTCTACAAGGAATCAGAGAGAGGAACTTATTGAGGTGGCTAGGCTGCTTAGGGCAAATTCCTGCTCAACAAATATTACTACAGCAAAGATCATCTCATCCAAAAAATGTTTTCTAGTTCTCATTAATGGCCCATAGTTAATATTACTCTTGGTTTGGATTCAATTACATTCCAGATAATAATGATTTAGTGTTGTAAATATTTTCTGGAATCTATTTTCTTGTAACAGTTACTTTGTGCCATGAAAGTAGAATTCATGCTGTGGGGATACTTCTTACTTGCTACTTTACTTACTTTCTAGTAACTTACTACAGAGAGAGAAGAAAGTCTGTTGTTTCATGCCCAGAATGTAGTGACATGCAGATACATCTACTGCAATTTCAAATTAGATCAGATGGGGATGGGTGAGAATGCAGAGTGTGATCTTTTGGGAATGTAAAGGCAATAGGTGCCACAAAACTTTACAACTTAGGACAGGCTGGTCCCCCCTTCCTTCTCTATCTCCTTAGGTTAACAAAATGGCAAAAAGCCACTAAAGTACAAAGATAAATAGCAGACAGAGAAAGAAAACCAAATTTCTCAGAATTTAGGGAAAGGAAGGGGGACAAGCCAAAGTTGATGGCAAAAAGCTGCAATTATATGTTAAAATCTCTCATTTTAAATATCTCCAAATTTCCTGGTCAGAAAAAGTCATGTACATTACCGAACTACCTACCCCAAATTAAAAACTCTCTCCTTCCCCATCCTTACCCCCAACACACATCCAAAACACGTATCTTGGAAGAGGAGAGGAGTGGGGTAAAGGCGTTTGCACAAAAACACTTTTAAAGTAATTTTCTTGCAGCTTTATGTCTTTTTCCTTAATGCAGAGGTTAGGGCCTGTGAACCCTTCAAAATATATGCAAAATTTTGTATACACATTTTTCTGGGGAAAGAGTCCACAGCTTTGATTAGATTCTCAAAGATATCTGTCAATCAAAAAAGAACTACGGAAGTCATATGTTCATAATACTTTTTTCTTTCTTTCCTTTTTTTGCTGAGGAAGATTAGCCCTGAGCTAACATCTGTGCCAATCTTGCTTCATTTTATATGTGGGTTGCCTGTCACAGCACGGCTGATGAGCAGGTGTAGGTTCATACCTGGGTTCCAAACCCGTGAACCCGGGCCACCAAAGTGGAGTGTGCCGAACTCAACTACTATGCCATGGGGCCAGCCCCCAATAATACTTTTTTCTTAAATTGCTAATTCACTGCCTCATTCAGGAAAATTATATCTAAGACAGAGACCTGCTTCTTTCTATCCTATAGCAAAAAAATGTGATTTCTAAATACAGTACTTAACTATAGTAAAATTCTAATAAATACAAAAAAACTGACATAATATCAAGAGATTTAAAAACAATAATCCCCCAAGACTACAATCAGTCCTATAATTCTTTACTCTGACAAAAGGAAGAACTAAGTAAACCTCCCAAATTCCTAATCTTAAACTGTCACTTGGTCTTGGATGTCTCAGGTGAGGCAAAGTGATATAATTTTTTTAAAAGGCTAAGGAGAATGAATTTGGGGTGGATATGGTTACCTTTATAAGAGATGATACCATCACAGATCTCTTTGAAGATCTGGGCTAGGCGGGCTGCCCGAGCCACTTCAATGTTTTCCTCTGCAGCTGCCAACCGTCTTGTTCGTACAGACCGAGCCGTCTGCAGGGCAGAGAACTGGGTCATGAAGACGTCTGGAAGGATAAAGTGAAAATTAGTTTCAGAAAAAGAAGAGTTCTATGTGGCTTTCTCTTCCCCAGTGGATTCCTGCCATTTGCTCTATTTTCCTTGAAATGATTTAAGTGGATTAGTGGTCATGGAGTTCTTTCTCTCCTCCTTAAAGAAAAATCTGGAAACACTAGAGTTTACCAGAGAGACAAATGCTGGAAGTTAGAGTTTCCTTATCTTAGTGGCAAAGTACTATACATTATAGTAGTTGCAAATTTGGGCTTCAAAACGAGTCTGTCTGCATTTGAATTTTGCCTGCACTAATGAGATGTATGATCTTGGGCAAGTTACTTAAACTCTCTGTGTCTCAGCTTCTCAATTATAAAATAGGATTAGTAGTAGTACTTCCCCCATGAGGTAATTGTGCAGATTAAATAAGATAATGCTTAATGTATTTATCCAATGCTCAATGTTTGACCACAATAAAGACTCAAGAAATAATTATTATTATTACCAGAAGATTTGACCTCAAAGAGATGTAAGTTCAGAGAATTTATGCCAATCAAATCACTGAGAGGATATAAGATTCTGGACAAACTTTGAAATCGATCTAGTTCTCACTCAGCATATTCCCTCATACATAACGCAGAATGATCCTATTTTTTAAGGAAAAGAATAAAAGAGAGTGTGAACTTTTGAACACTTTATTTTCAGTTAGAAAAGATGCTTGGACATGCTGGTTTCTCTGCTTCAGTCTGTTCTGGATAAAAGATCTGAACTCAGGAGTGCTGTTACATTATTTATTTATGAAGGTTAGAAAAAGGAAATCTGAAGGGTGTGTGTATAACACTGATGTGAATGTGGGCAAAAGAAGTCTTCAAATGAACACTGGTGTCATTTTTTCCTGCATTTGGCATAACTATTTACCCCGTCTGCAAGTTTCTTTCCAGGTAGGAAGGAACACAGAGGATCCACTACCTAGCTCACGTCTAGTGATTTTCGCTGTACGTAATGTTTGGGAGGCTGATGGAAGGGGTTTCTTCTGACTCCCTAGAGGAGAGGCAAAGAAGCTGAAGAGCTGGGATGGATAGGTTATCGCTGATTGATGCTTGTATGTCTGGATCTTAACTTTTTTGGTTCAGACTAGAAGGAATCTTTGAATAGACTGCAAGTAACTAAAATAATCACTTTGGAGACAATCTTATGGAATTAATAGGATCGTTTCTCAGGCCTTACCAGACTTGATGTTCCCATCATCTCGGCAGATGCCATTCCAGCGGGTATATAATGATGCTGAGTGAATATTATCACTGGTGTGCTTTACTTCTTCCTGTTTCTGCCGAATCTTCTCCCAGTTTCGGACCAGGAACACATGATGCTTTAATACAAAGTTCCTGAAAGGAAGGAAGAAGGAGTTCCTTTATTTATTAATTCAATAAGCATTTATTACATGTCTACTTTATGTCAGCCATTGTTAAGATGACATAAATGAATACTTATCAGTGAATTCAGCCATTGTAAAGAGAATTATATATGGGGAAACATTCAGTTTTGCATCCTGATTTTTTTTCACATAACAAAGAACACGTCCTTATATTATTTACAAATATCTGGCAAATAGCATCTAAAATCTGCAAAAATTTTGGTAATTGAAGCAGCCTGAATTGAAGGCAGAGCTTTATGGAGTATTTGTACAAATTGTAAAGGAAGTTGCCAAGATGAAGTATGGGCTTAGGATCAGCTATAACAAGAAGAACTGGACTGGCAGATGAAGGCAAAGATATTTAAGATGGATATACACTGGGCACACTACATTAGGTGCAGTGTCTCCACATGGATCTCTAAACTTAAATGAGTTATGTGCATCTAGAGTGACCCTACACGATTCTGATGATTCCATAATTTGATTTTCACCCTAGTACATATACAAACAGATGTGATCTTGAGTAAGTCTCAAACCATGGGCATCAGGAATTGGAGATTCATTTTATAATTCCCGACTTTGGCTGCACACTGAAATCACCTGGGGAACTTTATAAACTATTGATGCCTGAGTTCCACCTCTGAAAATCCTGGTTTAAGGGGTCTGAGCTGTGGCCTGGGCATCACGAACTTTTAAAAGCTCCCTAGGCTAATACACAGCCAACTAGAAAACCACTGGACTAGATCATCTCTGTTTTACCAATGTTTAAAATTTCTATGACTTAAAGTGAAATAGGATGAAAGGGGCTAAAATTACAGTAAAGTTATAAATGAGGATGAAGATTTCTTTTTTTTTTTTTTAAGATTGGCACCTGAACTAACATCTGTTGCCAATATTCTTTTATTTATTTTTTTCATTCTTCTCCCCAAAGCCCCCCAGTACATAGTTGTACATTCTGGTTGTAGGTCCTTCTGATTCTGCTATATGGGACGGTGCCTCAGCATGGCTTGATGAGTGGTACTGGGTCCACAACAAGGATCCAAACCAGTGAAACTCTGGGCCACTGAAGCAGAGTGTGAGAACTTAACCATTTGGCCACAGGGCCAGCCCTGAGGATGAAGATTTCTAAAATACTAGAATGTATAGTCAGGGAAGATGTAGAATATGTCCCAAGACGATTTGAAAAATAGGACATAGATATTTACTTTGCTTGCTTCTGATGGACAAATCTTACCTGAGTATAGGGAAGACCAAAAATGACCACTAAAGATCCTTTTTATTGCTGTTAATACATCAACAAAGCAGGGATTCTTAACCTTTTAGTGCCATGGATTCTGTTGGCAGTCTGGTGAAGCCCATGTAACTCTTCTCTGAACAATGTCTTAAAAGTATTTTAAAATTCTTAAATTAATTAAAAATTTTAAGTAATTTTTAATATATAAGATTAAAAGGAAACTAAATATACTGAAATACACTTTCCTAAATATTAAAAAATACCCTGAAATTGTGATGTAGAAATAAACACAATTTTCAACACATGACAAGATCTAGAGATGGGTTTAATAGCCATAATAATTTTGAGGTAGAGATGAGTGTAAATGATATTTATAACACTGAAATATAATATAAAAATGTGAGCATTGGGGACAAAGTCATGGAAACTGTAAATACTACACATATGCTCACCAACATTTTTTTTTGCCTATAGTCACATTTGAAGGAAATGCTAAATTTCAGTTATAAATTAGGGAAAATAAACACATAATTTTTTCTCCCATCCAAGTTCACAGATCCCCTGAGTCCCTGGTTGAAGACCTCCTGCACAAAATAAGTGGCTCAACTCCACAGATGTTTAATAATTTTTAAACTGACAAGCAAAGCACATAATTTAAAGAGCTCAGGTAATAAAACCCCCTTTTTTACCTCTCTCGATTGGACATCGGCTTCATTTGCAACTGGGGTGTCAATCTTGTTGGAGTGTTGATGTTTTCACTGGGTTCCTCAGAGAGATGGCCTCTCTGAAAAACAGACAGATCAGATTGCAGGAAAAAAAAGACCAATCAGAAATCACCCTGAAGAATATTAAAACCACTCTAAAGATGTCACCCTTATTTCCCTCATTTCAGTAATTGCCTCTCAGCAGCTGTTTGGAGAAAGCCATGAGATCATTATTCACCCTTTTCTTCAGCTTGTGCTTAGACTTCCTCTTCTCTTTTGACCGTCCAGACTTTTTGTGTGTGGCCACAGGCTGGCTGCTTTTGCTACTGGTGAGTCCATTCATGCGTTGACTCTTGCCTCCAATGATTCCTCGACACTTCTCAAAGCCACACTTGCACAGTTGCTTTGAAGGGAAAGAGAATAATGCTTTTAGCCTGCAGTCTTTTTCCTTTTTTCTCCCCAAAGCCCCGTGCTACACAGTTGTATATTCTTAGTTGTGGGTCCTTCTAGTTGTGGCATGTGGGATGCCACCTCAGCGTGGCTCGATGAGCAGTGCCATGTCCGCGCCCAGGATTCGAACTGATGAAACACTGGGCCGCCTGCAGCGGAGTGCGTGAACTTAACCACTCGACCACGGGGCCGGCACCCATAGCCTGCAGTCTTATTTACAAGTTCAAATAGGATGACTGAACCTCTGGACACTCAACAAGTTCGAATCAAGAAATTTTCATATAGAGGAAAATAACTGACTGAGAAAAAATAAATACAAATGAGTTTCCACTGTAGCAGAAAGGAAAGATTAAACGTTGGGAAAACTTCTTCATCAGAAAAGCTAAGAACTGACTGGAGACCAAAAATGATTTGGCAATCTCTTTCTACAGAGTTCTGAAAGAATAGCCGACCGAGACCTATGTATCTTAGATAAGTGGAGTAAAGAGTGAAAAACTGTATTTTCCAATGCACTTCTCAATGGCTACAAATCAGTAACGTTTACTGAAGGCCCATGTTACACAGAGCACTGTGACAAAGTTCAACCTCCCTCTTGGACTTATTATTCTTACCTGTTTTTCAACATTAAAGGAATGAAAGTTGTAATCGTAAGTGAGTTCGGTACCAGCTGGCATATCTTTAAGAGCATATAGTCCAATCCGGTACACTCCATTAACAGACCTATAGAGAAAGAAGCAGAGTTAAAGGCAGAGATTCTGAAAACTAGAAAAATTGGTACACTGATTACAAATTTGCCTTTGTTTCTGTATCCAATTCCTGGTCAGTATCTTCACTTTTAATCTGTCTTCTATTCTATCCAGCCTGTATAATACTGCCAGACTAATTGTCCTAAATCAGTTTTCTGGAAAGCATGCTCTATGTTGTCAGTAGAATAGGTCTTAACTTTCCCTGTTTGCTATTCAAAGTCCCTCTAAAATATGGCTTTAGTCTACTTATTAAATAAATGAAAATTACTTCCTCTAGCTTACCTACAAAAATCTTCTAGTTCCAACTGATCTCCATCTTTCTCGATTGTACATGAATATCTCTTTTGTTCTATTTTTTTTTTAAGATTGGCACCTGAGCTAACATCTGTTGCCAATCTTCTTTTTTCTTCTTCTTCTTCCCCGCAGTACACAGTTGTAGATTCTAGTTGTGAGTGCCTCTGGTTGTGCTATACGGGACGCGGCGTCAGCATGGCTTGATGAGCGGTGCCATGTCCGGCCCAGGATCTAAACTGATGAAACCCTGGGTCACTGAAGTGGAGCTCACTAACTTAACCACTTGGCCACAGGGCCGGTCCCTCTTTTGTTCTATTTCATGTAAATTATTAATGATTAATAATGCATGGTTATTAATTATGTACTCTTCTAGATGCTTTATATAATAAAATAATCATAGCTAACATTTATTGGATGCTTGTTAGATTAATTATAGCATTTTGTTGTATTAAACCATTTAATCCTGTAACTGCATTAAAGGTACTATTTTGAGGCTGGAGCCATGGCCTGGTGGTTAAGTCTGATGTGCTCCACTATGGCAGCTGGGGTTTGGTTCTGGTTCCTGGGCGCGGACTTACACCACTTGTGGCAGCAACCCACATACAAAACAGGAAGATTGGAACAGATGTTAGCTCAGGGCAAACCTTCCTCAAGCAAAAAGAGGAAGACTGGCAACAGATGTTAGCTCAGGGTCAATCTTCTTTAGCAGGAAAAAAAAAAGATACTATTTTTAGGTAATATTATAACCTTCATTTTCTAAATGAGAAAGCTGAGACACAGAGAGGGAAAACAACTTGTCCAAAGTCATACAGCTAATAACTAGGGGAATCAAGTTTCAAATCAAGGCAGTCTGGCTTCAAAATATTAACCACTATCACATACTGGTAATAGGTTATCTCATTAATCCTCAGAACAACCCTATGAGATAGGTGTTATGATCTCTATTTTACATATAAGGTCTATTTGTGGCTTAGAGAGTTTGCTCATGGTCATATATATAGCAATTAAGTTATACTCAAACCCAGGGCATTAAAATGGGCTGTTGGATTCCACAGCTTCTCTTCTTTTCCTTCTTGCCTCCATCAATTTGGAACATACCAAGGTTTAGCTTGGATATTATCCTACCAAATGTAAATTTCACTAACATCCTCAGTTTTTGGTACTCGTTTTTCTCAATTTAGAAAGCATTTTTAGTCTATACCAGAGGTTGGCAAACTATGGCAGACAACCCTCCCATGTCTTTGTAAAATTTTTATTGGCACACAGCCACCCCTCAAAAGTTTGCTGAACCCTGGTCTACACCATAACATTGAAAATTTGACTGTATACTGTATTGCATGAAAAAATTTTTTGGGGGGGATGTAACTTACATGGAATAGAATACTAACTCTTTTATTTTCTTTTTTTAAAGATTTTTATTTTTTCCTTTTTCTCCCCAAAGCCCCCCAGTACATAGTTGTATATTCTTTGTTGTGGGTCCTTCTAGTTGTGGCATGAGGGACGCTGCCTCAGCGTGGTTTGATGAGCAGTGCCATGTCCGCGCCCAGGATTCGAACCAACGAAACACTGGGCCGCCTGCAGCGGAGTGCGCGAACTTAACCACTCGGCCACGGGGCCAGCCCCTAGAATACTAACTCTTAAGTAAGTGTATAGCTTGCTGAATTTTATGTGTCTATACACCTGTGCAGGCTCCCAGAAAGCTCCTTTCTCTCCTAGTCAGTACCCTCCCCACAAACGACTGCCATTATTCTACTATTCTGATCTCTATTACAATAGATTAGTTCTGTGTTAATCTCGAATAAATGGAATCATACAGAACATACTATGTATGTACAATTATGTGTCTAGCTGCTTTCACTCAATATTACACTGTAGTTGCAACTTATCTTTACACTCCTGTGCAACAGTCCATTATACTAGTATAGTACAATGTATATTCCTATTCTACAGTTGATAAACATGTGGATTGTTGCAGTTTTTAGCTATTAAAAAAAAGTTCTGTGGACATTCTTGCACATGTCTTTTGAACAGAAACACTCAGTTCTGTTGGGGATACACTGAAGAGCGGAGCTGCTGGGTTACTGGATATGTTTAGCTTCAGTAAGCACTGGCAAACATTTTTTGAAAGCAGTATACCAATTTACTCTCCCACCGCCATCTGAGAGCATTCATGTTGTGCTACAGCCTCGCAAACACCTGAACTGCTGTTTCTTGATTGCAGACATTTTGGAGGGTATATAGTGGTCTTTCAAGTTGGTTTAATTAATATTTCCTTCTGATAACTAAAGATACTAGCCACCTTTTTATATGTTTATTGACCATTTATATATTCTCTTTTGATATGCCTAGTCTTTTACCTTTTTAAAAAATTGGATTGTCTTTTTCTTATTGATTTGTAGATTCTGGATTTTATTCAGAAATAAGTCCTTCATCAGATAAACACATTGCAAATATCTTCTACCCAGCATACTGCTTGCTTTTACACTCTTTTAATGTTATCTTTTGATGAAGAGAAGTTGTTTACAGTGTGTTATTTATGTCCTATTTAAGATATCTTTACGTATCCGAGGTCTATAAAAATATTCTCTCACGTTTCCTTCTAGAAACTTGACTGTCTCAACTGTGCTATTTAGGTCCATGATCCATCTTAGATTAACTTTTGTGTGTGGACTGAGGTAGGAGACAACTGACTCAGCACTCATGGACTTATTACAAAATGCATCCTTTCCTCACTAATTTGCAGTGCAACCTCTGTCATAAATCAGGTGACATAACATTTACAGGTCTTTGCCAGGACTCTCCATTCTATCCCATTTGTCTATTAACATATCCCAAGCAAATACCTACTGTTTTAATTAGTGTACCTCTATAATAAGTCTTGAAATTTGGCAGTTTAAGCCCTTAAGTTTTATTCTTCTTCAAGATTATCTTGCCTTTTTTAGGTCCTTTGCAATTACATATATGTTTTAGAATCAGCTTGTCAATTTCCATAAAGATTGGATTTTGATTGAATTTGAATTTACAGATCAACTTGGTAAGATGTGACATCTCAAAAACATTGAAATTTCCAACCCATAAACATGGCATATTTCTCCATTAATTTAGAATGTCTTTTCTCCCAATAGTGTTTGGTGGTTTTCAGTATAGAGGTCCTACAAACTTTCATTAGATTTATTCCTAAGTGACAAATGTTTTATGAAGCTATTGTAAATTGTCTTTTAAATTTCATTTTCTACTTGGTTGTTGGTAATATATTGAAATACATTAAATATACTGACTTTACTTTGATGTTGTTTCTACCAATCTTGCTAAATTCACTTATTTATGGCAGTATGTAGATTTTTATTTCCATGTATACAATCATATCACCTGTGAGTAATGCTAATTTAGTTTTTTCATGTCTAATTCCTTTTCTTTTTGGAGAAAGATTAGCCCTGAGGTAACATCTGCTGCCAATCCTCCTCTTTTTGCTGAGGAAGACTGGCTCTGAGCTAACATCCGTGCCCATCTTCCTCTACTCTATACGTGGGACGCCTACCACAGCATGGCTTGCCAAGCAGTGCCATGTCCGCACCCAGGATCCGAATCGGTGAAGAACCCTGGGCCGCCGAAGCGGAACGTGCGAACTTAACCGCTGCGCCACTGGGCCGGCCCCACATGTCTAATCTTGATAGTTTATTTTTAAATTTTCCTAAGGCATTGGTTAGGATATCCAGTTCGAAGTGGTAATAGTGGACATTCCTATAGGTTTTTAATAGATTCCCTTTAGCAGACTGAGCCAGTTCTCTCTTATTCCTAGTTTGTTGAAAGTTTTTATTATGAATAGTGTTGAATTTTGTCAAATGCTTTTTCTGCCCCTATTGATATATGATTTTTTGCTTTTATTCTGTTAATGTAGTCAATTACATTGATTTTTGAATGTTCAACCAACCTCATTCCTGGAATAAACTCCCCATGGTCATGATGTATTAACCATTTTATATATTGCCAAATCTGATTTGTTAATATTTTCTTTAGGAATTTTGTGTCTATATTCATGGAAGATATTGGCCTATATTTCTTCTTTCTTTTCTGTCAGGTTTTAGAGGAAAGTTATGCTAGCCTTACAAAATGAAAGAGTTTATATGAGATTGGTGGTACAGTTATTAGTTCTTAAGTATATGGAAGAATTACCAGTGAAGACATCTGAGCCTGGAGTTTCTTTTGTCAGAAAGTTTTAATTATAAATTCAATTTCTTTGGTAGACATCCAGATTTTCTATCTCTTCGTGTATCATTTTGGTAAGTTGTATTTTTCATGGAATTTGTTCATTTTATTTAACTTTTCAAACATAAGAAAGTTGTTTGGGAAAATGGATAAACAAACCAGTGAATTCATACAAAGGAACACTAATCCACAATAAAAATCAATAAACCACTGATGCACTCAACAACAGTGATAAAAAGCAAAAACATTATTGTAAGTGAAAGAAGCCAGACACAAAAGAGTATATATAGGGTGATATTCTACAATAGGCAAAACTAATCTGTAGTGACAGAAATCACATCATGGCTTTTTTTTTTTTTTTTGAGGAAGATTAGTCCTGAGCTAACTGCTGCCAATCCTCCTCTTTCTGCTGAGGAAGACTGGCCCTGAGCTAACATCCGTACCCATCTTCCTCTACTTTATACGTGGGACGCCTACCACAGTATGGCTTGCCAAGCGGTGCCACGTCTGCACCTGGGATCTAAACCAGCGAGCCCTGGGCCACCGAAGCATAACGTGCTATGCCACCGGGCTGGCCTCCACTGCTTGCTTTTGAGGTGGGGAGATTGAAGAGGCAGAAAGGAACTTTCTGAAATGATGGAAATTTTCTATATTTTTTGAGAGGTGTGGGTTATATGGATGTATACATTTGTAAAAATGGATGGAAATTTACATTTAAGATATGTATTTCTGTACCTGAATAATACCTAAATTAAAAGAAAATTACAAAAATGAATATTTTGTTCATATTATACTATTATCTTTTGTAAAATTCTGTTAAAATACACACAAAATTTACCATCTTACCCATTTTAAAGTGTACAGTTGGTGGTATTAAGTACATCCCCACTGTTGTGCAAGCAACACCAACATCCAACCCCACAACTCTACTCGTAAAACAAACTCAACTATTAAATAACAACTCCCTATTCCCCCTTCCGGCAGCCCCTGACAACCACCATTCTACTATCTCTATGATTTTGACTACTCTAAGTACTTCATATAGGTGGAATCATACAGTATTTGTCTTTTTGTGACTGGCTTATTTCACTTAGCATAATGTCCTCAAGGTCCATCCATGCTGTAGCATATTGCAAAATTTACTTCCTTTTTTAAGGCTAAATAATAATAATTCCACTGTATGTATATAACACATTTCGTTTATCCATTCATCCAATAATGGACACTTGGGTTGCCACCACATTTTAGGTATTACAAATAATGCCGCTACAAACGTGCAGTGCAGATATCTCTTTGAGACCTTGCTTTCAATTCTTTTGGGTGCAAACCCAAAATGGAATTGCTGGGTCATATGGTAATTCTATCTTTAATTTTTTGAGGAATCTCCATAGTGTTTTCCACGGTGGCTATATCATTTTACATTCCCAACAACAATGCACAAGAGTTCAATTTCTCCATACCTCATCAACGCTTGTTGTTTTCTGTTATTTTGATAGTAGCCATATTCTAACGGGTGTGAGGTAGTATCTCATTGTAGTGTTGATTTGCATTTCCTTAATGATTAGTAATGTTGAGTATCTTTTCATGTGTTTATTGGCCATTTGTATATTTTCTTTGGAAAAATGTCTATTCAAGTCCTTTGTCCACTTTTGAATTGGGCTATTTGTTTTTTGTTGTTGAGTTTTAGAGATTCTCTACATATTCTGGACATTAATACTTTATCAGATACATGATTTGTAAATATTTTCTCCCATTCTGTGGGTTGCCTTTTACTCTGTGGATAGTGTTTTTTGATGTACAGAATTTTAAAATTTTCATGCAGTCCAATTTGTCTATTTTTTCTTTGGTTACCTGTGCTGGTAGTATCATATCCAAAAAATAATTGCTAAGTCCAATGTTGTGAAGCTTTTGTTGTATGTTTTCGTCTATGATTTTTATTGTTTTAGGCCTTACATGAAGGTCCTTGATCTATTTAAGTTAATTTTGGTATATGGTGTTAGGTAAGGATCCAAGTTAATTCTTTTGCATGTGGATATCCACTTTTCCCAGCACCATTTCTCAACTATCTTTTCTCTATTGAACAGTCTTGGCATATTTACCAAAAATTATTTGACCATATATGTGAGGGTTTACTTCAAGGTTCTCTAGTCTATTCCATGGGTCTATACGTCTGCGTTTATGTCAATTCCACACTGTTTTCATTACTCTAGCTTTATAGTAAGTTTGGAAATCAGGAAGTGTGAGTCCTCCAGTTTTGTTCTTCTTTAGGATTGTTTTGGCTCTTCAGGGTCCTCTGAGATTCCATATGAATTTTAGGATGGGTTTTCTATTTCTGCAAAAAAAAGTTATTGGGATTTTGACAGGAATTGCATTGCACATGTAGATCTCTTTGGGTAATAATGACATTTAATAACATTATGTCTTCTAATCCATGAACATGGGATGTGTTTCCATTCATTTATGTCTTAAGTTCTTTCAGTAGTGTTTTGTAGTTTTCATTATACAATTCTTTCACCTCACTGGTTAATTTCTAAGTATTTTATTCATTTTGGTGCTATTGTAAATGGAAGTGTTTTTGTAATTTCCTTTTCAGATTGTTCATTGTTTGTGTACAGAAATACAACTGTTTTTGGGTGCTTGGCATCCTGCTACTTTGCTGAATTTATGAGCTCTAACAACTTGTCAAGTCTTTAGTATTTACTATGTATAAGACATATCACATACAAACAGATAATTTTACTTCTTCCTTTTCAATTTGGATGTCTTTTATATCTCTTTCTTGTTAACTTCTCTGGCTAGAACTTCCAATACTATGCTGAACAGAAGTGGTGAAAGGGGGCAGCCTTGTCTTGTTCCTGATCTTAGAGGAAAAGCTTTCAGTCTTTCACCATTGAGTATTGTTTGCTGTCAGTTTTCATATATGGCTTTTAACATGTTAAGGTAGTTTCCTTCTATTCTTATTTTGTTGATTGTTTTTACCAAGAGAGGATGTTGAGTTTTGTCAAATACTTTTTTTGTATCAATTGAGATAATCATGTGAATTTTTCCCCTTCATTCTGTTGACGTGGTATATATTACTCTGATTGATTTTCATATGTTGAACCATTCTTCCATTCCAGAAATAAATTCCACTCGGTCATAGTGCATAATTCTTATACTATGCTGCTCAATTCTGTTTGCTAGTATTTGGTTGAGGATTTTTGCATCAATGTTCATAAGGGATATTGGTCTGTAGTTGTCTTGAAGGGTCTTTGTCTGACTTTGGTAGCAGGGTTATGCTGACCTCAAAGAATGAGTTAAAAAGTAGTCCCTTCTCTTCAATTCTCTGGAAAAGTTTGAGAAGGATTGCTATGAGTTTGGTAGAATTCACCAGTGAAACCATCAGGTCCAGGGTTTTCTTTGTTGGAAGATTTCTGATTACTAAGTCATTTTCCTTACTAGTTATAGGTCTATTCAAAATTTCTATTTCTTCATGATTTAGTATTGGTAGGTTTTGCATTTCTAGAAATTTATCCACTTCAACTAGGCTATTCAATTTTTTAGTGTACAATTGTTCATAGTACACTTTCATAATCCTTTTTTTCTGTAGAATTGGTAGTTAACGTCCCTACTTTCATTTCCAGTTTGAGTAATTTGAGTCTTCTTTTTTTCTTAGTCCATCTAGCTAAAGGTTTGATTTTGCTTACCTTTTCAAAGAACCAACTTTTGTTTTCACTGATTTTTTCTATTATTTTTTTATTCTCTACTTCTTTTATTTCTGCTCTAATCTTTATTATTTCCTTCCTTCTGTTAGCTTTGGGTTTAGGTCTAGTTTGCTCTTTTTCTAGTTCATTAAGTTGTCAAATTAGGTTGTTGATTTGAGATCTTTCTCAATTTTTAATGTAAGCATTTATAGCTATAAACTTCATACTTAGCACTGCTTCGGCTGTGTCCCATAAGTTTTGGTACGCTATGCTGTCATTTGATTCATCTCTACATATTTTCTAATTTCCCTTGTGATTTCTTCTTTGATCAGTCTGTTGTTTAAAACTGTGCTGTTTAATTTCCACAGTTTTGTGAATTTTCCAGTTTCCTTTATGTTACTGATTTCTAACTTCATCCATTGTGGTCAGAGAGGATACTCTGCATGACATCCATGTTTTAAAATTTACTAAGACTTAATTTGTGGCCTAACATATGGTCTATCCTGGAAACTGTCCCATAATCACTTGAGAAGCATGCGTAGGCTATTGTTGGAGGGAGTGTTATGTACATGTCTTTTAGATCTAGTTGACTTATTGTTTTGTTTAAATCCTCTCTTGTTTACTTATCTTCTGTCTGGTTGTTCTATCTATTACTGTGAGTGGGGTTTGAAGTCTCCAACTATTATTGCAGAACTATTTATCCCTTCAATTCTGTCAGTTATTGCTTCATATGTTTTGATGGTCTGTCATCAGGTGTGTAAATTTTTTTTTTTTAAAGATTTTTTTTCCCCTTTTTCTCCCCAAAGCCCCCCAGTACATAGTTGTATATTCTTCGTTGTGGGTCCTTCTAGTTGTGGCATGTGGGACACTGCCTCAGCGTGGTTGATGAGCAGTGCCATGTGTGTGCCCAGGATTCGAACCAACAAAACACTGGGCCGCCTGCAGTGGAGCGCACGAACTTAACTACTCGGCCACGGGGCCAGCCCCTAGTGTGTAAATGTTTACAACTGTTATATATCTTATCGCTGTACTGAGCCTCTTCTTAATATATAATGTCCTTCTTTGTCTCCTGTAACCTTTTTGGTTTAAAGTCTATTTTGTCTGATGTAAGTATAGCCACTCCTGCTCTCTTTTGGATACTATTTACATGGAATATCTTTTTCTATCCTTTCACTTTCAACCTGTTTGTTGATCTCAACTGAGTCTCTTGTAGACAGTATATAATTGGATTGTGCACTTTTCACTTAGTCTGCCAATCTTTGATATAGCTGACATATGACATTATATTAGTTTCAGGTGTAAAACATAATGATTCAGTATATGCATATATTGCAAAACAATCACCACAATAAGTCTCGTTAACATCCATCACCATACATAGTTATAGATTGTTTTCTGGTGATGAGATATTTTAAGATCGACTCTTTTAGCAAGTTTCAAATATTCAATACAGTAGTATTAACTATAGCCACTATACTGTACATTTCATTCTCAGGACTTATTTATTTACTTTAGACCACCTTCATGCATTTTGCCCGACCCCACCCCAAACTCCCAGCCTCTGGCAACCACTAACCTGTTCCCTGCATCTGAGTTGTTGTTTTTTTCTTTTTTTAAGATTCTGCATATAATTGAGATTATATGGTATTTGTCTCTCTGTCTGACTTAGCACAATGCCCTCAAGATCCATCCATGTTGTCACAAATGGCACGATTCCTTGTTTTTTTATGGCTGGATAATATTCCAATGTATATATACACCACATTTTCTTTAACTATTCATCCATCAATGGACACTTAGATTGTTTCTATGTCTCGGCTATTGTAAATAATGTTGCAATGAACAGGGGGTGCATATATATTTTCAAGTTAGTGTTTTTCTTTCCTTCTGATAAATACCCAGAAGTGGAATTGCTGGTTTACGGTAGTTCTATTTTTAATTTTTTGAGGAACCTCCATATGGTTTTCCATACGGCTGCATCAATTTATATTACCATCAACAGTGCACAAGTTCCTTTTTCTCCAAATCCTCACCAAGACTTGTTATTGTCTTTTTTAAAAAAGATTTTACTTTTCCATCTCCCCAAAGCCCCCCAGTACATAGTTGTATATTGTAGTTGTGGGTCCTTCTAGTTGTGGCACATGGGACACTGCCTCAGCATGGCCTGATGAATGCTGATAGGTCTGTGCCCAGGATTCGGACTGGTGAAACCCTGGGCTGCTGAAGCAGAGCGTGAGAACTCAGCCACTTGGCCATGTGGCTGGCCCCTTTCTTTTTGATAATAGCCATTCCAACAGGTGTGAGGTAATAGCTCAATCTGGTTTTGTTTTGCATTTCCCTGATGATTAGTCATGTTTAGCACCTTTTCATGTACGTGTTGGTCATCTGTATGTCTTCTTTGGAAAGATGTCTATTAAGATCATCTGTTCGTTTTTTAATTGGATTGTTTGGGTTTTTGTTCTTGTTTACCTGTATGAGTTCTTCACATATTTTGGATATTAATTCCTTATTAAATAAATGATTTTCAAATATTTTCTCCTATTTGTAGGCTGCCTTTTCATTTTGCTGATGGTTTCCTTAGCTGTGTAGAAGCTTTTTAGTTAGATTCAGTCCCACTTGTTTATTTTTGCTTTTGTTGCCTTTGCTTCTGGAGTCAAACTCAAAAAATCATTGCCAAGACTGATTTCAAGGAGCTTGCTCTCTCTGTTTTCTTCTACAAGTTTTATGATTTCAGGTCTTATATTTAAGTCTTTAATCCACTTTGAGTTGATTTTTGTGTATGCTGAAAGATCGTCTTCCAGTTTCATGTGGGTTTATTTCTGGGCTCTCTGTTATGTTCCATTCATCTATGTGTCTGCTTTTATGCCAATACCATACTGTTTTAATTACTGTAGCTTTGTAATATAGTTCAAAATCAGGCAGCACAATGCCTCCAGCGTTCTTTCTCAAGATTGCTTTGGCTATTGGGGGTCTTTTTTGGTTCCACAGAAATTTCAGGATTTCTTGTTCTATTTCTGTTCAAAAATACCTTTGGAATTTTGATTTTTATTGTACTGAATTTATAGATTGCTTTGGGTAGAATGAAAATTTTAACAATATTAATTCTTCCAATCCATGACCATGGAATATCTTTCCATTTATTTGTGCCTTCTTTAATTTCCTTCAGCAGTGTCTTATAGTTTTCAGTCTACAGGTCTTTCACTTCATAGGTTAAATTATTCCTAGGTATTTTATCATTTTTGATGCTATTGCAAATGGGACTATATTCTTAATTTCTGTGATAGTTTGTTATTAGTGCATAGAAATGCAAGCAACTTTAGTATTTTCATTTTGTATCCTGCAACTCTACTGAATTTGTTTATTATAACAGTTTTTTGGTGGAGTCTGTATGGTTTTCTATATATAACATCATGTCATCTTCAAATAGAGACAGTTTTACTTCTTCCCTTCTGATATGGATGCTGTTTCTTTCTTTTTCTTGCCTAAAAGCTCTGGCTAGGACTTCCAGTACTATGTTGAACACAAGTTGCAAGAGTGGGCATCCTCGTCTTGTTCTGATCTTAGAGAAAAGGCTTTCAATCTTTTACCATTGTATGATGTTAGCTGTGGGCTTGTCATATATGGCCTTTATTATGTTAAGGCACAATCCCTTACACTCACTTTGTTGAGAGTATATATATATATTTTTTTTCTGGGGAAGATTCGCCCTGAGCTAACATCTGTTTTCAATCTTCCTCTATTTTGTATGTGAGCTGCCATCACAGCATGGCCACTGGGAGATGAGTAGTGTAGGTCTACTCCTGGGAATCAAACCTGGGCCACTGAAGCAGAGCATGCCAAACCTAACAACTAGGCTGTTGGGGCTGGCCCATTGTTCAGAGTTTTTATAAATGGATGTTGAATTCTGTTCTTCATCTTTTGATTGGTGAGTTTAATTCATTTACCACTAAATTATTTACTGACAAGCAGGTAATTACTTACTTCTGTCATTGTGCTATTTGTTTCCTAGATGCCCTATAGTTTTGTTTTCTTTTCTTTTTGGTGAGGAAGATTATCCCTGAGCTAACATCTGTGCAATCTTCCTCTATTTTGTATGTGGGACACTATCAGCGTGGCTTGATGAGTGGTGTGTACATCTGTGCCCGGGATCCAAACCACTTAGTGCTTCACTAAGTGGCCCCAGGCCACTAAAGTGGAACGTGTGAACTTAACCACTATGCTACCGGGCCAATCCACCCTATAGCTTTTTTGTTGCTCATTTCCTGCTTTACTGTTTTCTATGGTACTAAGTTGATTTTTTGTAGTGAAATGTTTAAATTCTTTCTTAACTTCCTTTTGTGTATGTCTATAGCTGCTGTCTTTGTGGTTACCATGGGGATTGCATTTAACATCCTAAAGTTTTAACACTCTAATTTTAATTTATAGCAGCTTCACTGCAATAACATGTAAAGACTCTGCTTCTTTACAGCTCTGTCTCTACCCCTTTCGGGTGCTGACATCACAAAGTTACATCTTTATACATTACACGCAAAAAAATATAAACTAGTAATTCTTTGAAACGCATTAGTCTCCTAATTTAGAAAAAAAGATCTGGAATTATAAACCAAAGTTACCATAATCCTAGCTTTTGCACTAATAATTGCTTTTTTCCCATTAAAGGTATCAGTCTCTTAAATCATGGAGAAAACAAAAATTACAGTTACAAACCATTGTTACAATAATACTAGCTTTTATAGCTGCCTGTGTATTTATCTTTATTGAAACTTTTATCTAGTGTCTTTTCATTTCATTTTGTTGGACTCCCTTGAGCATTTCTTGCAGGGCAGGTCTAGTATTCACAAACTCTTTCAGCTTTTGTTTATTTAGGCATGTCTTGATTTCTTCCTCACTTTTGATGGACAGTTTTGCCAGTTACAGGAATCTCAACTGACAGTTTGTTTTAGCACTTTGAATATACTGGCCCTCTGTCTTCCAGCCTCCTAAGTTTCTGATAAGAAATTTGAAAATATTCTTATTGAGGATCTTCTGTAAGTGATGATTCACTTGTCTCTTGCTGCTGTCAAGATGTGCTCTTTGACTTTGTCTTTTGAAAGTTTGATTATAATGTGTTCTAGTATGTCTCTTTGAGTTTATCTTACCTAAAGTTCATTGGACTTCTTGGATGTTTATATTCATCTATTTCACCAAATTTGGGAAGTTTTCAACTATTATTTCTTCAAATATTCTGTCTCTTTTGCTGTCTCTTCTTCTGGGACGCCCATGATGCCTATGTTGTTTGGCTTAATGGTGTCCCAGAGGTCCCTTAGGGTCTGTTCTCTTTTCTTCAATCTTTTTTGCTTTTGTTCCTTAGGCTTGATAACTTCCATTGTCCTGTCTTCAAGTTCACTGATTCTTTCTTCTGCCTGCTCAAATCTGCCTTTGAATCCCTTTAGTAAATTTATCATTTCAAGTATAGTCGTCCCTCAGTATGCGTGGGGGATTGGCTCTAGAAACTCCAATGGATACCAAAATCCATGGATGTTCAAGTCTCTTATATAAAATGGCATTGTATTTGCATAAACTATGCACACTCTCCCAGATACTTTAAATCATCTCTAGATCATTTATGATACCTAATACAACGTAAATAGTTGATATATTGTATTGTTTAGGGAATAACGACAAGAAAAAAGTCTGTACATGTTCACTATAGACACAAGCAACGGAGGCATTTCAATCTGCGGGTGGTTGAATCTGCAGTGCAGAACTCATGGATATGGAGGGCTGGCCAACCATATTGTACTTTTTAGCTCCAGAATTTCTTTATGGTTTCTTTTTAGGTTGTCTCTTTATCGATATTTTCATTTTGTTCACATATAATTTTCATGACTTTCTAATCTTCCTTTAGTTCTTTGAGTATCTTTAGGGCAGTTATTTTAAAGACTGTGTCTAATATATCCATCTTTACATCATTTTAGGGACAGATTCTGCTGAATTATTGTTTTCCTTTGAATGGGCCATACTTTCTTATTTCTTTGTATTCCTTGTGATTTTTCGCTGAACACTGGACATTTCAATATAATAATGTAACTCTGGAAATTAGATTCTCCCCCTTCCCCAAGGTTTGCTGTTGTTATTGTTTTGTTGTAAGCTGTCTCTGTACTTAAGATCAGCCTGAGGTGTAAATTTAATGTCTTTTTTGAGCCTTTCCTTGGGTATGTGCAGTCACTTTCTATTTTTCTGCATATATGCAGTTGTGTTTTTGAATGTCCTAGTTTTTAGCATCTGGCTCCCGAAAAGGGAAAAACAAAAAGTGAAAGGGGATAAAATGGGGCACCAGCCCTTTAAATCTCATGGAAGTAACTTCAGCTGGAGGGAGAAGGGCTTGCAACAATGGTGGGAGGTGCAACAATGGCTGCCCACCTCTGCGGACCTCTGTGACTAGAAGCAGCAATCAGAGCATAGATCCCCAATATTTGAGGGATGGTTTTTTTTTTTTACCTACCCAAGCTTCTGCAATCTGTGTGCAAGCTGTTCCAGGAACACTTGCACAGCTGCCTGCCATGTGGCTGTGGGTGGAGGATGGGCACCTACTTGTGTGCTAAGATCTCCAATTGACTGAAATGAATTGCAATTTACCATCTAAGCCTTCCCTTCTGGAAGTTGCAAGCCTTCAACAGATTCCAGAGTTCCAAAATACTGTATCACATTCTGCCAGTGCAACTCTCTAACAGGAAAGAGATTCCTGGTGCTTCCTACTCCACCATCGTCCCAGAATTCTCTCCTACTCTACTATCTTTTTCAAATTGTTTTTTAGGTGTAATTTTTTTCCTTCTCAATTAGGTTCTAATCTATTTCACTTATTTTTATGTCTCATTGTGAACAAATCCTGTGGGTATGCAATAAATGTGCTTAACGAACGGATATGAGAAGAACCATGTAACACAGTGCCTAGCACATAATTTGAAGTAAAAAAATGTTAAGTATTGTCATTATTATATATATTACATTTTTCTGCGAATGAGTGGCTAAGATGAAGTGAAAAAATAGCAGGAACTTACTCTCTGTCTGGAGGATATGGTATAATACGGAATTGCCTGAGCTGTTTTGTGTAAGCTGACTGACACTGTAGAAAGATCATTCCCTGTATGCCCTCAGTGCCGTCTGCTCTGTTGGATTCTTGGCTTCACCTTCCCCTGCTTCCTTACCATTTTTGCATTTCACAATTTGGGTCACAGCTGTGGTTGATGAACCGGGCCTCGTTTCCCATGCGGTAACTGTCAATCACCATTCCACTATCCAGGTTCAGACAATAGTGGTCACTGTGATTATGATACTGCTCAATCATTCTGTTCCTGAAGAGGAAAGAGATGATTGAAAGACAATTAATGAATAAGTTGAAAGTAAATTTCAGATCTTCCTTTTTCCATTCTAATCTGGTATCTTTGCCATTTTACTGGAGTATCGTCATTTACCACTGTACCTGAACTCCTGTTCGCTGACAACCTCCCCTAGGTATTCAATGATGAACTGCCCAGCTTTTAGGGGTTCTTTGGTTCTGATTCCCCAACCTTTTTCCTCAGCTCGAAATCGTTCTAGACATTGCACCCACTCATGCCTCTGTATCCTCTGGTTACAGCATTGCTCACCACAGGGGCAAGTGTTGGGGGAACACTCAGCAAAGATCATTCTAGAAAAAAAAGGAATAATTGTATGTCAATTAACATTATATATGCCTTCATGAACCCATTTTTTTGCTTTATGGGATATTTTAAATGAATACATGAAATTAATTTTTATTTTAATACAGTCAGATTTGTTAACAAGGTAATAATTTCTAAGTTCAAAAATTAATAACACTGAAAATTTCCAAGTCAAGTTGCAAACACTGAGTGTTTCCTGTAGATTATTAAGCTAATTGTCCACTCAGCATCCTGGGTAAACACCACCATATTTAGCTCTAAGAATAAATGAACTGCAAGCCACAGAGGAATTAAGAATTTGATGATTATACACTGCACTCTTGTTTTGAAGTAGCTCATGGCCGTTCACAGATCTAAAAAAAAAATTGTGGTAGGTGCCAGCCCCGTGGCCGAGTGGTTAAGTTCGCGCGCTCCACTGCAGGCGGCCCAATGTTTCGTTTGTTCAAATCCTGGGCGTGGACATGGTACTGCTCATCAAGCCATGCTGAAGCAGCGTTCCGCATGCCACAACTAGAAGGACCCACAACTAAGAATATACAACTATGTACCGGGGGACTTTGGGGAGATAAAGGAAAAAAATAAAATCTTAAAAAAAAAAAAATTGTGGTAAAATACACATAAAATTTACCATTGTAATCATTTTTAAGTGTACAGTTCAGTACATTCACACTGTTGTTGTTCTAGATAAATTTTGTATTTCATTAGTGTAAATGATATTTCCATATCGGAAATAATAGTCCTAGTCTATATGACTAGCTGAACCTATAATCTCTAGTGAATTAATAAGTAAAAAATTCTGAACACAGTATACAAAAGTTGTTAGGCATATGTCATCTCACTGCTTTCTGTTTTTAAATTTCTAAGTCATTTATAGGAGCCATTTAGTTTTGGTGTATGGTTTGGAATCCCAACAAGGTTATCTAGCACGATTAAAACAAAAGAGGATCAAGAATAGAATGGTAGATCAATATCACATTACATTTAAAATCATAACTTACAAATCTTATAAAGAAAGTTTTCACTATTTTACAACTTAAAGTACTTTCAGAGTCATTTGATTTATTCATCAAAAAAATATTATGCTTATATAAAGGACAAAGAGTACAGAGTGACAAATCACATAAAGGAGCAGTAAGCAGAGAAAGTATCCACTGGATTATTCTTTAGCGTAAGACAATCGGCCAACTTGTGAAAAAGACACCGCCTTACTGTCAGGTTCCTCACCTCTATTCTTTCTTTTGTTGACTTCTTTGCCATATAAATACTGTTGAACACTCCTTGTGAAAATGCCCTCCTTTTCTGGGCTTTCTTTTTTTGCTGAGGAAGATTCTCCCTGAGCTAACATCTGTCCCAATCTTCCTCTATTTTGTATGTGGGTCACTGCCACAGTATGGCTGATGAGTGGTATAGGTCTGCACCAGCATCTAAACCCACGAAGCTGGGCCACTGAAGCAAAGTGCACCAAACTTAACCACTACACCACCAGGCTGGCACCTGGGCTTTCTTATCTTTCATGATAACAGATTTCCCACCTCTCCAATGAGAATTCCTGTCTCTTTTTTTTACAGGAATCCTTTTTTCCTCTCTACCTTCTGTGGCACATTTCTTGCTCCTCTTTTCTTTAGAAGGTTAATTCATTTTCACGGTTTTAATTGTAACCCCTTGTTCATAATACCCCCACCTACATTTCCATCATACATCATAACACACACAACAATAAACTTTAGGTGGATAAAAGAACTAAAACATATATAGCACGGAGTGCTGAGATGACAAAGATTTCAATTCTAAAAAATTTCTGCCAGAGAACAATCACCCAGAGGTCGCTAAAAATCTGTGGTTTCTAGAGGTGAAGGCATTTAAATATATTCCATTTGTTAATAAACAAGATAAACTCTTTAATTACATAAAAAGTAAAACATGGTTTTATTCATTGTATCTGGAAAACAAAATTGTAAACTTAACCAAAATCTGAAAGTAGATGCTACAAACTAAGATGTGAAGTCTTTGTTTCAGCAATATAAATTGCCATTATCTTTAGGCAGATAATGCCTTTGAAAAACTAAGAGAATTTTTTCCCCTCTAAATATAGATCTAGACTGGAAAATTCTTTCAGATAGTGAGATTTAAGACTAAATAGTCATTGGGAAACGTACTAGTGTGATTGATTGACTTAACTAGCTGTGGAGGTCAGACCATTCCCTGTGAGTGAAGATGAGGTTTCATTTGAATGAAATGAATGTTCCCACTATGAATCACACCACGTCAGGAAGGCATAAGCCTTAGAGGCAGGGGAGAGGATCATCCCCACCTTTTGGGACCAAGAATCTGAGGACTTCTGGAGCAAAAGGCGAACTCTCCTAGAGGTTCTCATTGGTGGGCAAGTGGAAGTGAACTGCAATCAACAAAGAAGTATAGACAGGATCTAACAGGGAGTTAGACAAGGATCTTGATATTTATTTCAGGGCCTGTGAACTCAGAATAATCATCGTTGGTGGCATTATAAGTCTCACTAGGCAATATACTTGTATCTTTCCCTACGTATTCAGTTTTGTTATACACTATGTCTGTCCTTGTTGAGAGCTGAGGGAGTGTGCTCTGTACACGCTGTGAGCAAATGGGTATACGGTTAAAAGGCAGCTTGAAAAGAATCATAAGATTTTACGTTAGGGTATGAAGAATGTTCTGGAGAAATAATGGGTTTGATTAATGGGTTTGATATGGTTGGTGTACGGAAACAAGAATCCACCGTGGAAGATTTGTAGAATTTATAAACAATGTTACTCCTAGAAACAACGTGACTCCTAGAAATTGTTTGGAAGAGAGGAGGACAAGTTGTTAAAGTATTTATTTGAAGTAATTGTAAAAACTCATTACTTGTTTTTAAAAATAGGCCTAAATTAAGTTTTCCTCAGGCTACCTGCAAGTGAGTATAATTCTACCTGTGAGTCTTACATAAACATGAAGTGGATTATGCAGATGCTTTAACTTTTCCCCCAAAATATTTACAAACCCTAGAATACAAAGACAGGCAAAACAACGCCACCCTACATTTTAGGTAGCACCATTTAAGCAAATCTTTATGTGGGTTACTTTTAAGTATATAAGGCAGCATTCATTATCATTATCACATCATTAGATGCACGACTATGTAATGATCATAGTCTCATCATATAAAGTTGGCAGGACTGTATCTGCAGATTTATTTTTTTCCTTATTTAGGGGTAAGTTTTTTGTGTTTTTGAAGAAAGGTAACACAATGGGAAGGAAAAATGTCACATCCATACTAACAAAAATGATACAAGACAACCAATGTGATTATGTAAAGGCAAATATCCCAATTTCAATTTTTAAGTGATTAAAAGACTAACTACTAATAAAAATAAGCAGTGTGGTACAGTGAAAAGAACATGTCTTTTGAATCAAACGCACGTGGGTTCAAATTCTGTCTCTGCTACCTAAGTGTTGTGTAATTTGGAGCACTTTACTATCCAAATTCCAGGTTCCTTCATCAATAAAGTGTAAATCATCTACCTCATTGAACTATTGTGAGAAAGAGAGGAACTAACCAATGAGGCAGCAACAATATTACATTATGATAATTTCACAGACAATAAAATATATTAAAAAATCACAATAATGTTAGCATCTAAAGAAATGCATTTTTAAACAACTTTAAGGATATGATACTCCTAAATATTAAACCAATGAAATATTAAAGCACCAAAAATGAAGCTAGATGTGAATATCTAAAGGATGTGGAACTATGGGGAAATAAGTATATTTATATATTGGTGGTGATACCAAAAATTAACTCAATACTTTACAAGAGCTATTGGATAGCATATAGTAAGAATTATATAAGTATTCATATAATTTGTGCAGGTAATTATTCTTCTGAGACTACATTCTAAGGGTTTAAAAAAAAAAAAGAATCTACACAAAGAGTTCCACAGTAGCACCATTTTAATAACAAAACATTTGCAATAACTTGAATAATGAACAATAGGAGAATAGCAAACTATGGCGTATCAACCTTGTGGAAGACAGTATAGCTTCTAAAAATGATGAGCTTGTGGACCATGCTGATACATAAAAGTGTATACATAAAATATTTATGAGTGAAAAAAGTCAGTGCACAAAACACAGACTATCTACTGTATAAAACTATATGTGTGTATAATGACTACAGACCAGGGAAGCAGTTGTCTTTGGCCAGGGAAACTATCTTGAACAGGAAGTATTGATGTAAAGTTCACTGTTTCTTCTTTGCCGTAAATTTGCTTACGCTACTAAAACCAACAAATTGTATCTCTTCTGTCTTTATTACAATTTCCATTTTGAAATCTCAATGTCATCTTAAACTCAATAGTCCCAAATCAAAATCATTATTTTTGTCTCCAAATTAGTTACATTCCACACTTCATATTTGTGGGTCACCAGCACCGCACGGCTGCTAACAGAGTGGTGTAGGTCTGCGCCCAGGAACTGAACCTGGGCTGCCAAAGTGGAGTGTGTTGAACTTAACCATTAGCACACCAGGGCTTGCTCAAGAAGGTACTTTTATTAGAGAGGTTAAATAACCTTCCTCAGGCCTCCTAAGTAAAAAAAGGATTTAAACCTGGGTATGCAAGATTCTAAATCCAATTCTTTTTCTATTATTCTCTTCAGCCTAAGTTTGTGTCCCTGTAAAATTCACAGTTGAAGCCCCAGCCCCCAGTGTGATGGTATTTGGAGTTAGGGCCTTTGAGAGGTAAACAGGTTTATATCAGGTCATCAGAGTGGGAAGCTCATGATGGCATTATGGACCTTACAAGAGGAGGAAGATATCTTTCTCTCTCCATGAGTATACACTAAGGAAAGGCCATGTAAGCACATGGGGAGCAGGTGGCAGTGTATAATCCAGGAAGTGGGTCCTCGCCAGACACTGAATCTGTTGGCATCTTGATCTTGGACATCCCAGACTCCAGAACTGCGAGAAATAAGTTTCTGTTGTTTAAGCCACCCAATCTACGGTTTTTTGTTATAGCAGCCCAAGCAGACCAAGATAACCCATCAATTAGGTTTTATAAATCTTAGTGCAACTTCTTGAGGGGATATGAAAGAGGCTATTTAACTTTTCCCTCCAAATGAAGTGTCATATATATCTTAAAGCCTATGCTTTTAGACGAATCAGTTTAGTACAGTACCTATTGAGGCAGTCATCCACACAGCCTTTCCTGGTATCATCATCTGGCTTCTTACAGTTACAGGTCGTAGCCTCATAACCAGAGAGAGGCTTGACATCAACGTAGACATCTTGAGAGAAGACAGAAAAGGAACATAAATGTAAATGTACAGGATAATTTTTTAAGTGCCAGGCTAAGAAGAACATTAATGGTATGGAGATAGAAAAAATAGCTTCCAAGTTACTCACTTGAACGGATTTTTTTATATAGTGGAACATCTGGCTTTTTGTACAGCTAGAAAAAAAAAAGAAAAATCTTGATATAGCATTTAACTTCAAATGCCAGACAGCAGCAGCAATTACTAAAAACACAGAAAATTATCCATGTGCTCTGCTCATATGGAAATATTTACAAGACTTTCTGGGTTGGACACATTTGAGGAAAACTCTTGGTATGATCACTTTTTACCCTGAAATAAAAAGTGACTTATTAGATCAGGGTAAGAGAGAACTAAATTCAACAGAAGAAACATTAAATAAAGAAAATGCATTTTAAATTATACATTTCTTCAGCATGTTCTTAGATAGAATTAAATGAAAAATCACACCGCAGATCAAATCTATTCATTTGGATAAATTAAGATTGTATTTGCCTCCATGAAAAGAAATGAAAATTTGCATAGGGCTTGTTTAGATGGTCTGGGTAGGTACACAAAATTAAAAAGATGAGTACTCTGGCTTTTTCAGGGTGGGTATTGTAGGAAAACACATTTCACATTTTAATTAAGGCAATTAAGTTAGTGAATAAAGGGGAGAAGGCAGGCAAGAAAACGGAGCTCTCACATTGCAATCAAGAATACATTTGAAAAAAAGAGAATGTATTAGAAGAGAGAAGTCAGTCGGCCAGTGGTTAACCATAGAAGACAGCACAAAAAATAGCAACTTGGTCTAAGCTGGAGTGCATTAATCTATAAGGATAATCCCTCCATCATTTTTCACTGGGTCTAGTCAAAGCAATGTCTCCATTGTCATGAACTCTCTGAGACAAATATCTAATATACTGATCCTCTAAAAATTCAAGAGAGGCCACTAGAGAAGAGAATGAAAAGGGGAACGTTCATTGCTTCTGGCTTTCTAAAATTAAATTGTGGTGGACTTTCGGCAAAACTCAGGATCCTATTCACCTTATTTGCATGATTACTTCTATTTCCCAATGGTTATTCTCAATATGGGGTCTGACGGCTATAGCCTAATACAAAAATTACTAGGGGAAACTTTGCAATTAAGGAAGCAAGAGAGAAAAACAGCACCCTGATTTTTAGTTCCCAATATATTTAAAGATGTTTTAAAAGTACAAGAGTGTTAAACATTATCCCTGTTTCCTTTCATAGAAGAATCTCTTTCTTATGTGAAAACTAAATTCCAGACTGATGGGAAGGAGCCAACAAAAATAAAGCCCAAAATTTCTTAGTGCTGCTGGCAGTACATCTAAATTCTCCCGAGACCCATATCAAACAGGATTCTTACAGAACAGAATTTTTCCTACCAAAATAAAAGTTCAGCACAATAACAGGAGGTTGCCTAGGGAAGCAGGATCTTACTGCTATTTTGAAGTATGAGTAAAGGCAAATAGGTCACATTAAATATGGATGCAAACTCATTTTTCTTAGTCTCTAACCTTCACAGGGACATTTTTCTATACTTCCTAAGATGACAGTGTAACATAACAAGGAGGCAGAGAAGGACCTGCATTCCTTCCCCTCCCCCCTTACCACTTCAGATGAAATGTGGTAAGATAGGCTCTTTGTACCTGATTATGTTTCCACTGCCAAAGGATGTCATAAGGAAGCTGGAAGTCAATTCTCTTCTGCCTTAGATACTTTCCTGAAACAAACAAACGAAAATACTATCAATTTCAATATCTACTCATACAAAAGGTCAAATAGCCACAAGATCTAATATGCACTGACTAGAAAAATAAAGATTTAATTTTTAATTTTATGGATTTTTCTACTACAAGTTTTTAATTTTAGCTACTCTTTTCCACAATGCTTCATGTGGTATATGCTAAAGGTCTATTTTAATAGTAACTTATGTAAAACAACTAACACAGCAAATTTACTACCAAAAATACACAAAGTCATTACGAAGCAAACTAAATACTAAGAATTGTTCGATTATTAAAATTATTAACTAGAGCACCTGGTAGCTTCTCTCCATTACTGTACACAATCTAAGGTTGACTATAAAAAGGGGAAGAATAAGAGCTTCCTAAAACAGAAGTCCCTGATATTAGGGATAATAGAAGTAAAATATTTCAAGCGTATTTACACGCAAATTTATGATCTGTTAATGTTTCTTCACTACCAATTTAAATACTACTACTTTTTAAAGCCAATTTCCAAGCCCCGTTTCAACTGTAAAGTGGCCTCTTCAATTTCCTTACTCTAAATGACCTTGCTGTTCTTGAAGTGCTAGAATGCTAGACTTATTTCTTGCAGGACTTACACTTTTCTTTTTTAGCTGGATATCTGTCCTATCATTGTGTCTCTAGACCAGCAGGTCTGAAAGTGTGCTCTGCTAACCCCAGGGGGATATGAGAGATCAAAACTAGTTTACTAACACTACTAAGATGTTATATGCCATTTTCATTATGCTGTCATTTGTACTAATGGTGCAAAAGCAATGTTGGCTAAAACTGCTTGCACCTTAGTATGAATCAAGGCAAGTGGCACAAAATTGTACTAGTAGAATGAAATTAGTACAAATGAACTATGCCCGTATCGTTTAAGAATGCTCTTGGGGAGAAAGATAATCTGTGTATGACTCCACTCATATGAGGAATTTAAAATTATGGACTAAGAACAGTTTAGTGGATACCAGGGGAAAGGTGGGGTGGGG